>NW_027621788.1:0-2000 GCF_964198595.1 Lampetra fluviatilis | reverse complement strand
AGTGAGTGGGTGAGTGGGTTGGTGAGTGTGTGAGTGATTGGGTGAGTGGGTGAGTGTGTGGGTGAGTGAGTGGGTGAGTTAGTTGGTGAGTGTGTGAGTGGGTGAGTGAGTAGGCGAGTGGGTGGGTGAGTTTGTGAGTGTGTGGGTGGGTGAGTGAGTGGGTGAGTGGGTGGGTGAGTGTGTGAGTGAATGAGTGGGTGGGTGGGTGAGTGAGTGAGTGTGTGAGTGAATGAGTGGGTGGGTGGGTGAGTGTGTGAGTGAATGAGAGTGAGTGTGTGAGTGAATGAGTGGGTGGGTGATTGGATGAGTGAGTGAGTGGGTGAGTGTGTGAGTGAGTGGGTGAGTGGGTTGGTGAGTGTGTGAGTGAGTGGGTGAGTGGGTTGGTGAGTGTGTGAGTGAGTGGGTGAGTGTATGAGTGAGTGTGTGAGTGAGTGGGTGAGTGAGTGGGTGAGTGTGTGAGTGAGTGGGTGAGTGGGTTGGTGTGTGAGTGAGTGGGTGAGTGAATGAGTGTGTGTGTGAGTGAGTGTATGAGTGAGTGTGTGAGTGAGTGGGTGAGTGAGTGGGTGAGTGAATGAGTGTGTGTGTGTGTGAGTGAGTGGGTGAGTGAGTGGGTGAGTGGGTGAGTGGGTTGGTGTGTGAGTGAGTGGGTGAGTGAATGAGTGTGTGTGTGAGTGAGTGGGTGAGTGAGTGGGTGAGTGTGTGAGTGAGTGGGTGAGTGGGTTGGTGTGTGAGTGAGTGGGTGAGTGTGTGAGTGAGTGTATGAGTGAGTGTGTGAGTGAGTGTATGAGTGAGTGGGTGAGTGAATGAGTGTGTGTGTGAGTGTGTGTGTGTATGAGTGAGTGTGTGAGTGTGTGTGTGTCTGGCCCAGGTACCTGCTACTGATAGTGGCTATCAATGACGATGTTTGTGGAGTCCGTGTGGCAGGTATTGGACTTTGGTCGCTGGGTTCAAGGTGCAGCGGTTTGCAAGGTACACACACACACACACACAGGTACACACACACACACACAGGTACACACACACACACAGGTACACACACACACACACAGGTACACACACACACACACACAGGTACACACACACACACAGGTACACACACACACACACACAGGTACACACACACACACACAGGTACACACACACACACACAGGTACACACACACACAGGTACACACACACACAGGTACACACACACACACAGGTACACACACACACAGGTACACACACACACACACAGGTACACACACACACACACACAGGTACACACACACACAGGTACACACACACACACAGGTACACACACACACAGGTACACACACACACACAGGTACACACACACACAGGTACACACACACACAGGTACACACACACACACAGGTACACACACACACAGGTACACACACACACACAGGTACACACACACACAGGTACACACACACACACAGGTACACACACACACAGGTACACACACACACACAGGTACACACACACACAGGTACACACACACACAGGTACACACACACACACAGGTACACACACACACAGGTACACACACACACACAGGTACACACACACACAGGTACACACACACACACAGGTACACACACACACACACACAGGTACACACACGCACACAGGTACACACACACACACAGGTACACACACACACAGGTACACACACACACACAGGTACACACACACACAGGTACACACACACAGGTACACACACACACAGGTACACACACACACACAGGTACACACACACACACAGGTACACACACACACACACAGGTACACACACACACACAGGTACACACACACACAGGTACACACACACACACACAGGTACACACACACACACACAGGTACACACACACAGGTACAGACACACACACACACACAGGTACACACACACACAGGTACACACACACACACAGGTACACACACACACAGGTACACACACACACACAGGTACACACACACACACAGGTACACACACA
>NW_027621787.1:32500-43717 GCF_964198595.1 Lampetra fluviatilis | reverse complement strand
ATTATACACTACTATACACTACTATACTATACACTACACTACTATAAACTACACCACCATACACTACACTACACACTACTATACACTACCCTATACACTAATATACACTACACTATACACTATACTACTATACACTACACTATACACTACACTACTATACACTACACTATACACTACACTACTGTAGGGGTGTTAGAGAGAGAGCCCGTTATGCATGGCAGCCTATGGTAAACAAACACAGTGGGCGGGGCTACATGTGTGCACGAGCAGGTGCCCTCTGCGACGTCCGCGCCAGACACCCTGGGGGGTCGATTCGGTCATTATGATCCCCCGGGGCCCCACCCCTCAGGGAGGGGTTGGGTATAAAAGGGGAATGTATCGAAGGGCTCGGGAGTGTTGTGTTAGCTAAGAAGAGAAGACGGAAGACGTCCTAGATAGAGCCCTGGTCTCCCCCTGGCACGCTGTCCTTATCAGGACCGCGCAGGCTCGAGCCAGTGGCGTGGTACCAGAGCCAGAGCCAGTGCTGGTCTGGACTCTGGGTACCGGGCCCGACTGACCAGTGTCGGGCCAAGATAGCCTCCCCTAGCCCATTAGAGGAGGACTCAGAGGCAGGCTAGGGTTAGCCTAGAGGTGTGTCCTCAGATAGATGGGTGAGGGGGCCGATACCCCCTCAGTGTGTATGTCACAACGTGTGGTGTTAAATAAACAAGTGTGCCTCCAACTCCGGTGTGAACGAGTCATAAGCGTTACTACATCTGGCGTCAGAAGTGAAACAAAGTACGAACATGGATACACGCCGGACGACTCGAGTCGGAGTACCAGGGGCGGAGGACACCGCTGCAGTTGGAGAGCCCGAGACGGCTGAAGATGCCATCGAGCAGCCGGGGCTGGGTGCATCCACGCCACAGCAGCTGGAGGAAGGGGAGCCGTCGACGGAGGGGCTGAGACAGGCGCACGCGAAGCTGGCCGAGCTGCTGTACGCCGCAGCCGCCATGCTCGATAACATCACGCGGCTGGGGGCTGCGGGACCGCCACGAGGCGACAGCAGCCAACGACCACAGCGCCTTCCCGCCATTTCAACGGAGCAACATTTTGAATCTCCCGCCATCGCCGCAGCTGCTGTTGAGGGCGTGGCCGCTCTAAGCATCGCGTCCAACGGCGGGAGTACAGTACCTGCCGCGTCACCACGGGTGCGACCGGCGATGCCATCGCTGCTTCGGGCCGACGCTGAGTCGAGTGAGGGAGACGAGGGAGCGCGATCGTCCTCTGCAGCCGCTGCCTTACATCAGCGACTGCCGCCGCTCAAAGAATTTGTGGGCGAGGAGGGCGACTGGGGCGGCTTCCAGCGGCGCTTCCTCGCTCACCAGGAGATGGCACAGTGGACAGACGCCGAGGCTCTCCGAGCACTGCCAGCACTCCTCGACAGCGACGCCCTCGCCACACTAACATCGGCAGCGAAGGAGAGGCGTTCCACGCTGCGGAAGGCGATGCAAGTGCTGTCCGCTGTGTATGGGCCACCATCGGACTGTCGTCAACTCTTTTACGATCGCCAGCGGGGGGCGAAGGAGTCGCCCCTGGCGTACCGTACAAGCCTCCTGGCGCTGGCGAAGGAAGCCTTTCCACGAATGGACGACGAAGGGATCGACGCCATGGTGACAGAGAAGATACTTTTGCTGGCGGACGACTTAGACATCGTCATTGTCGCACAGGACGATGCAGAAATGTGCTCCCTCCAAGCGGCCCGTCTCCTCCACGCAAACCTGTCCTCTCAACGACGGAAGGCCAGCAAGGCGGCGAGCGGGCGCGCCGTCGCTGCGGCCACCCTCCCGGCGGAAGAGGTTTGCGCCGTCAACCATCGACGGCAGCACGGAGCGGGAGCACGGGAGGACCGGGCCGGTTCGAGCCATCTACAACGTCCATCGTCGCCACCAGCGCTTCCACGCTGCTACAACTGCGGCATCCGGGGCCACGTCGCCTCGGGGTGCCGCTCTCCTCGGCAGCGTGGGACGACGCCTCAACGGGACGCTGGCCCTCGTCACAAGCTCCACCATCATAATCCGGCGAGTCGCGGCACCCCTCACGTTTGGCCCACGCACACGCCCGTCGCACACTCAAACACCGCAGCGAAGGGGGGGCCAATATCGCGTACCATGGCACCAACACGCACCGCTCTGGGTACTCACATTGAACCCAGCCAGTGGTCCGTGTTGGCCCATCGGGTTGTAGCCGCGTCGTCGGGGTCGTCGGCCGTTGTGGGTCACATCGATGGGGTGGAGGTGCGCATCCTGGTCGATACAGGAGCATCGGCGACCATTATTTCGGAGTTGATTTATAACATTCTCCCTGTCCAGAGCCGTCCTTTGATGCCTGTTAATGTGCCATTCTTTGCTGCTAACGGGGGTTCACTTGGCATCATCGGACAGATTCGAGCCCAAATTTGTGTCGGGGATATTAAATTATCTGGGCCGATTTTTGTTTCCTCCTCGCTGGCGGTTCCGTGCCTGCTGGGGACGGATTTCCTGGCCAAAATGCCGATTAGGATATTAATCGACCAGGGATGCATTGAGCTCCCATCGGGCCGACGCATGGCGTTTCTGCCATCCCCCGCTACGAGCCGGACGGCGTTCGCGACGGTGCCGGCGTTCGTAGATAGAACGGTGCGCGTTCCTCCGGGGGCGCAAATGTTAATTCCTTTGAAACTTCGGCGGCCCTTCGCTAAGGGCATTGGGGCTCAAGGGGTTCTGCTGGGACCGTCTAGGGCCGGGGTCAGTGGACCTAATTTACTCCCGGCCCAGACCATAGTGAGAGGGGAAGGAGAACCCTTCATCGCGGTCCTCAATGTGGGCTCGCAGACGGTGGTGGTCCCACAGGGGACCGTGCTTGCTCACGCAACGCCGGTGCCCTGTGAAGAACCCGTCGCGAGTCATGTCGGCGCTGTCCCTGCACCGCGACCACATTCGGACAGCGATGAAGGGTGGCTCGAGGCGCTTTGCGCGGGATTGACGGACCTGTCAAATTTAGAGCGCCAACGTCTTAAGACACTACTGAGGGAATTTTCCGACGTTTTCAGTCGGGATAAATACGATTTGGGCTGCACTCATCTGCTGCGTCACCATATTGATACGGGTGACAGCGCGCCAATACGCCAGAATCCTTTTCGGTTGAGTCCCGCCGAAAAGGACCATGTCAAATCGGCTGTTGATGACATGCTAGCCGCCGACATCATTTCTCCCTCCAACAGCCCTTGGGGAGCGCCGATCGTCCTGGTTAAGAAGCAGGACGGTTCGTTGCGGTTTTGCGTTGACTTTCGGCGCCTTAATAAAATTACGGTTGCCGACGCATACCCGCTCCCACGGATGGACGAATCGCTTGACGCCTTGGCGGGAGCGCGATTCTTCTCCACATTGGACTTACTTTCGGGATTCTGGCAGCTTCCTCTGGACGATGATTCAAAGCCTAAAACTGCTTTCCGTACTCCGCACGGCCTGTTTCAATTCAACCGGTTGCCGATGGGCTTACACTCAGCGCCGGCAACTTTCCAGCGGTTGATGGAATTGGTTTTGGCTGGATTGCAATGGGAGTCGTGCCTGATTTATTTGGATGACGTCATTGTCTTTGGCAAAACTTTTGAGGAACATCTCCAGAGGTTGCGGGCAGTTTTCCTAAAGATGCGGGCTGCTAATTTGAAATTTAAGCCCCAAAAATGCCATTTGTTACGCGAGTCGGTGCGTTATTTGGGGCACATCGTGGGCCGCTCAGGTATTTCTACCGATCCCGCCAAAACGCAGTGTGTTAGCTCCTGGCCGACTCCCACCTCAGTGGGAGAGGTTAGGAGTTTCATTGGGTTTGCGTCGTATTATAGACGCTTCGTCGCTAATTTTGCGACTATCGCCAAACCCCTACATGCTTTAACATCTAAAGGGGTTCGGTTCTGCTGGGGTCAGGAGGAGGAAGCTGCTTTTTGCTCCCTTCGGGATGCTTTGGTAAACGCTCCCCCCCTGATTTACCCTGATTTTTCAAAACCGTTCTTGCTCGACACCGATGCGAGCAACACGGGTATTGGGGGCGTGCTCTCCCAGGTGGTTGACGGCGTGGAACGTGTGGTTGCGTACGGCAGTCGGGTGTTGTCTCCAGCGGAGCAACGATATTGTGTCACCCGTAGGGAACTGTTGGCAATTGTCCATTTCGTCCAACAGTATTGCCCATATCTGTACGGTCGGCATTTCACCGTCCGCACAGATCATGCGGCACTGCAGTACGCCCTGAGGGTTCAACAGCCATCGGGACAATTGTCCCGATGGTTGGAGGTCCTCCAGGATTACGATTTCCAAACCACATACCGTAAGGGCGTTCGCCACACCAACGCGGACGCTCTGTCACGCTTGCCAACCGCCTCCGAGTGTGCATGCCTCCTGGGGTCTGGACGTTGCAGGCCTCCAGGGGACACATCGGTACCTGTCTTGGCGGCCGCCAACGACGACGATGCAGTGGTTCCTAATTCGATCGAACAACAGGGCAAAGATTCCCTGTTGGGGTTGCCCGTCATTGAATGGGGGCGCCTCCAGATGGAGGATGTCTCCCTCCTCGGGTGGCGACGTCGCGTTGGCGGTGCGGGGGGGGGGAAAAGAGGTGGTTCCGACGCATGGGAAATGTGCCAAGGTCTGCTGATGCATTGGGACGGGAAGTCACGTCGACATCGGCTGGTGGTCCCTACTGGGTTGCGGGGTAGGGTGGTATGGGCCGCTCATGAGCGCCTCCTACACCTGGGGACCCAAAAGACTCTCGCCTTGTTGCAACTTGATTTTTATTGGCCTGGCATGACGAGGGATGTTGGGGATTTGTTGGGATCATGCCCTCAATGTGCACAACGCAAACCGCCGGCACGGGAGTCTAACCCGCCTTTGCAATCGATCAAGGTGTCCAGGATAAACGAGCTGGTCGCTCTGGACATTTTGGGACCATTCCCCGCCACCCCCAGGGGGAATAGATATTTGTTGACTGGTGTCGAGTATTTTACACGCTGGCCTATGGCCTGGCCTCTGGCCAACCAGTCGGCAGCAGCCATCGTGGAGGCCTTTGTTCAGGGTTATGTCCTGGACAAGGGTGCTCCGGAGAGGTTGCTGACCGACCAGGGCAGGAATTTTTCCGGTAAACTACTCCCACAAGTCTGCGATCTCCTGGGCACAAAGAAAATTCGGACCTCCCCATATCACCCACAAACTGACGGGATGGTCGAACGTTTGCATCGCACCATCTCGTCCATGTTATCACAACAAGTTTCGGACTCGCAAACGGATTGGGACCTACAAATTCAGGGGGTCTTGGCGGCGTACCGGATGGCACCCCATGCAGCTACGGGGTTTTCTCCCTTTTACCTCATGTACGGCCGAGAACCAGACCCGCCTGTTCGTGCCCAGTTGCGGATCCCCGTGCCGCAGGGAAAAACTAATCTGGCTGACCATGTTAAATTTAATCTGGACAAATTGACCGAGGCACGGGATGCTGCAATGCAAAACTCTGACCTCCAAACTAATCTGGCTGACCATGTTAAATTTAATCTGGACAAATTGACCGAGGCACGGGATGCTGCAATGCAAAACTCTGACCTCCGTCAGAAGGCGAATGAGCGCCTCAGATTGAGTCGAGCGCACATACTGCAGTGGAAGCCGGGGGACAAGGCATGGTTGCACTGCCCCCAGGTGCCACTGGCGACCTCCTCTAAACTGGTGCGGCCGTGGCGGGGCCCTGTGGAAGTGGTGGAGGTGTTACGTCCGCAGTGCGTGCGCATAAAGTGGGGGAAGCGGAGATGGTTCGTGCACCCCTCTAGGTTAAAACCCTTCGCGGCGGTACACAATCCCACTTCACACGCGCGTGGCCAAACGTGTGGGGGGTCGGCCGACTCGCTGGGTCCGTCTCCGTCGCTCTCACCAAATGCCTTGCCGGCTGTGCCACCTTCAGGAGCATCAGGAGTGACGGGCTCACGCCCGATCACCCCGCCTGCGGATGCCAAGGGTCACGCGGAGTCGGATGAATGCTCACCCCAAGACGGACATTCACCACCTGATGGTCCGCCACGCGGGGTTACCCCGTGTGAGGGGCCCGCTGCAAGGACGCGCGCTAAAATGCGCAAACTGTTGTGAGGCCGGCAAAATGTGTACATAGCTGTTGTGTTTATTGGGTGTTGTGTGGGTGGTGTGTTCCTCGCTCCTCGGATGTACATATGTTGGGTTCACCGTGTGTTGTGTGTGCGGGGTGGGTTCCCTGCTGATTGTATATAGGCTGTTTTTTTACGGAATTCGTATTTATTCGGAGGGGTGCGACGGGTTGTTTCTCACCTTGCTGTTGCGTTCTTGTTCTGGTTCCTGTTATTGTTCAAAAATAGTGAGGCACACGCGCGGTCAGGGGGTGAAGGCACCTTTATTGTCAAATTTTTGTATGTTGGCAGCCGGGACGGCTGCATGCTATGCGGGGGGGAGTGATGTAGGGGTGTTAGAGAGAGAGCCCGTTATGCATGGCAGCCTATGGTAAACAAACACAGTAGGCGGGGCTACATGTGTGCACGAGCAGGTGCCCTCTGCGACGTCCGCGCCAGACACCCTGGGGGGTCGATTCGGTCATTATGATCCCCCGGGGCCCCACCCCTCAGGGAGGGGTTGGGTATAAAAGGGGAATGTATCGAAGGGCTCGGGAGTGTTGTGTTAGCTAAGAAGAGAAGACGGAAGACGTCCTAGATAGAGCCCTGGTCTCCCCCTGGCACGCTGTCCTTATCAGGACCGCGCAGGCTCGAGCCAGTGGCGTGGTACCAGAGCCAGAGCCAGTGCTGGTCTGGACTCTGGGTACCGGGCCCGACTGACCAGTGTCGGGCCAAGATAGCCTCCCCTAGCCCATTAGAGGAGGACTCAGAGGCAGGCTAGGGTTAGCCTAGAGGTGTGTCCTCAGATACACGGGTGAGGGGGCCGATACCCCCTCAGTGTGTATGTCACAACGTGTGGTGTTAAATAAACAAGTGTGCCTCCAACTCCGGTGTGAACGAGTCATAAGCGTTACTACACTACTATACACTACACTATACACTACACTACTATACACTACACTACCATACACTGCACTACTATACACTACACTACTATACACTACACTACTATACACTACACTATACACTACACTACTATCCACTACACTATACACTACACTACTATCCACTACACTATACACTACACTACTATACACTACACTATACACTACACTACTATACACTACACTATACACTGCACTACTATACACTACACTACTATACACTACACTACTATACACTACACTACTATACACTACACTACTATACACTACACTACTATACACTACACTATACACTACACTACTATACACTACACTATACACTACACTTCTATACACTACACTATACACTGCACTACTATACACTACACTACTATACACTACACTATACACTACACTACTATACACTACACTATACACTACACTATACACTACACTACTATACACTACACTACTATACACTACACTACTATACACTACACTATACACTACACTACTATACACTACACTACTATACACTACACTACTATACACTACACTATACACTATACTACTATACACTACACTATACACTACACTTCTATACACTACACTATACACTACACTACTATACACTACACTACTATACACTACACTATACACTACACTACTATACACTACACTATACACTACACTACTATACACTACACTACTATACACTACACTACTATACACTACACTATACACTACACTACTATCCACTACACTATACACTACACTACTATCCACTACACTATACACTACACTACTATACACTACACTATACACTACACTACTATACACTACACTATACACTGCACTACTATACACTACACTACTATACACTACACTACTATACACTACACTACTATACACTAAACTACTATACACTACACTACTATACACTACACTATACACTACACTACTATACACTACACTATACACTACACTTCTATACACTACACTATACACTGCACTACTATACACTACACTACTATACACTACACTATACACTACACTACTATACACTACACTATACACTACACTATACACTACACTACTATACACTACACTACTATACACTACACTACTATACACTACACTATACACTACACTACTATACACTACACTACTATACACTACACTACTATACACTACACTATACACTACACTACTATACACTACACTATACACTACACTACTATACACTACACTATACACTACACTACTATACACTACACTATACACTACACTACTATACACTACACTACTATACACTACACTATACACTACACTACTATACACTACACTATACACTACACTACTATACACTACACTACTATACACTACACTACTATACACTACACTATACACTACACTACTATCCACTACACTATACACTACACTACTATCCACTACACTATACACTACACTACTATACACTACACTATACACTACACTACTATACACTACACTATACACTGCACTACTATACACTACACTACTATACACTACACTACTATACACTACACTACTATACACTACACTACTATACACTACACTACTATACACTACACTATACACTACACTACTATACACTACACTATACACTACACTTCTATACACTACACTATACACTGCACTACTATACACTACACTACTATACACTACACTATACACTACACTACTATACACTACACTATACACTACACTATACACTACACTACTATACACTACACTACTATACACTACAATATACACTACACTACTATACACTACACTATACACTACACTACTATACACTACACTATACACTACACTACTATACACTACACTATACACTACACTACTATACACTACACTACTATACACTACACTACTATACACTACACTATACACTACACTACTATACACTACACTATACACTACACTACTATACACTACACTATACACTACACTACTATACACTACACTATACACTACACTACTATACACTACACTACTATACACTACACTATACACTACACTACTATACACTACACTATACACTACACTACTATACACTACACTATACACTACACTACTATACACTACACTACTATACACTACACTATACACTACACTACTATACACTACACTATACACTACACTACTATACACTACACTATACACTACACTACTATACACTACACTACTATACACTACACTATACACTACACTACTATACACTACACTATACACTACACTACTATACACTACACTACTATACACTACACTATACACTACACTACTATACACTACACTATACACTACACTACTATACACTACACTATACACTACACTACTATCCACTGTCTCGCACCGCAGGGGCTTGCGTGCGCCTCGGCTTAAGAAGACGAAGACGCAGCAGCAGCAGGAGGAGGAGGGGAGCCACTGGGCTAGAGGCGGCAGCAGGAGGAGGGGGAGAGCCACTGGGCTAGAGGCGGCAGCAGGAGGAGGGGGAGAGCCACTGGGCTAGAGGCGGCAGCAGGAGGAGGGGGAGAGCCACTGGGCTAGAGGCGGCAGCAGGAGGAGGAGGGGAGCCACTGGGCTAGAGGCGGCAGCAGGAGGAGGAGGGGAGCCACTGGGCTAGAGGCGGCAGCAGGAGGAGGAGGGGAGCCACTGGGCTAGAGGCGGCAGCAGGAGGAGGGGGAGAGCCACTGGGCTAGAGGCGGCAGCAGGAGGAGGGGAGCCACTGGGCTAGAGGCGGCAGCAGGAGGAGGGGAGCCACTGGGCTAGAGGCGGCAGCAGGAGGAGGGGAGCCACTGGGCTAGAGGCGGCAGCAGGAGGAGGGGAGCCACTGGGCTAGAGGCAGCAGGAGGAGGGGGAGAGCCACTGGGCTAGAGGCGGCAGCAGGAGGGGGAGAGTCAGTGGGCTAGAGGCGGCAGGAATTAAAGGGATTTGAGGAGAAATGCGAACATGGCTAAGGGGGGCCGGGGGATGGGGGGTGGGGGGCGACACGGAGGTTGATTGACAGGGAGGGACGGCTTGGGATTCTGTCGGGGAGAAGTGGGAACGCAATTGGCTGGAGGGGAAAACTTCAGGTGAAGGAACCTTCGGGAAAGCGGTGGGGGGGGGGGCTTTTAAGGGATATATAAAATGGGGGAAGAGACTTTTTTACTTTTAAACAATTTGTATTGCCTTAATTCTAGATTTGAAGCTTTCGTGACTGCAAGGATTCATATTCTTAGGTTTTTTTCGGTAAAGTCACGTAGGTAAAAACATAAAAATTAATAAAAGTCAAATAAAATAAAATTAAAAATCACGACGTTTCGGAGGCAACACAAGCCTCCGTCTTCAGGTGGAACCGTCACAGCCACGACAGCTGTATCATGCAAATGAGAGATCTCATCCACCTGAAGACGGAGGCTTGTATTGCCTCCGAAACGTCGTGATTTTTTATTTTTATTTTACTTTTATTAATTTGTATTGCCGCCAGCAGCAACAGCACCGGATGCGATTCCGATATGAAATACATAAAGTCACCAGCAAACAAACGAATACACGCGACAAATCCACGCGCTGTGGCGCTAAAAGCACCGCGCACAACACGAAATAAAAGTCACGTGGTGCTGGTGGTGGTGGTCATCGCGCACGCCACGGTGACGAGCGAGCGCTTCAGAACGTGAACACCACGAGGGTGCCGTCCACGCTGGTGCAGAGAGGGGCTTGTCCGGCTCCCCAGCGTTCGAAGAAGACGCGCTGCACATCACCGGCACGTGTGTGGTACATGGCGTGCTCCAGCCGGAGCCGCGCCTTGAGCAGGCCCCTGAACACTGGAGGCAGCACAGAGCAGCCGTCAGTGTCACCTTGCAGCATCTTCTTCCTCGTTCTGTACACCGCCATCTTCGCCTGAGCACAGGCGAAGTTGGAGAGGTCATGGCGCTTGTTAGCCAGGTAAGGCACCAACCCATATACGAAGCTGCTGTTGTTGTTGAAGGGTACCCCCAGTTTCCTGAAGATGTCCCCCAAAAGGCGGAACATTGGTTTGAGCCGCTGGCAGTGTAAGTACTGGTGGGGCAGATCCACCCTGGCACCGCAGGAAATGCACGAGAGAGAAAGAGAGGGAGGAGAGTTGGGGGCGCT
>NW_027621787.1:17500-27500 GCF_964198595.1 Lampetra fluviatilis | reverse complement strand
GCGGTGAACGCGACATTCTGGTGGAACAACATCGAACCCAATGACACAACGTGTGGCCCAACGTTGTCGCTACGTTGGCGGCACGTTCACAGCATGTTCGCAGAGCCTCTTACTCCGCCCGCCTATGACATAGACTCCCTTCACACATCACCATTTATAAGAGGTATTTTTTATTTTTTATTGTTTGGGTGGGGGTGGTGGATTGGTGGGTGGGTGTGTGGTTGGGGGATTTGGCGGGGAGAGGGGGGGGTAAGGGGGGGGATTTGAGGGGCGGGGCTGGGGGCAAGTGGGGGTATAAATTGATTTGACCTCGGGAGGGTCACGGTGGATTGTGGGCAAGGGAATGCCTTGGCGAGTGGAGCGGCGCGTTTATTGCGTTTCTATCTGAGAAGCGGGGGGGGGGGGTAGCGTGTGGGGGGGGGGTAGGAGCGGGCCGAGCAGATTGGAATGGATTTATCGACAGCCGTGCCACGCCGCTAATGTGCGAAGCTTTCTGAGAAACCAGCCGGTCACGTCGTGCGCCAAGCGTTTAAGACTAACCCCCGGCCACGTTCCGTTACAGCTTGCACGCGTGTGTGTAGCGGTGGTGGTGAAGCGGTGGGGTGGTGGTGGTGTAGCGGTGGTGTAGTGGTGTAGTGGTGGTGTGGTGGTGGTGTGTGGGTGGTGTGGTGGTGGTGTGGCGGTGGTGTAGTGGTTTAGTAATGTAGTGGTGGTGTAGTGGTGGTGTCGTGATGGTGTGTGAGTGTTGTGTGGGCGGTGGCGTAGTGGTGTAGCGGTGGTGTGGTGGTGGTGTGTGGGTGGTGTGTGGGTGGTGTAGTGGTGGTGTAGTGGTGGTGTAGTGGTGTAGTGGTGGTGTAGTGGTGGTGTGTGGGTGGTGTAGTGGTGGTGTAGTGGTGGTGTGTGGGTGGTGTAGTGGTGGTGTAGTGGTGGTGTGTGGGTGGTGTAGTGGTGTAGTGGTGGTGTAGTGGTGGTGTAGTGGTGGTGTAGTGGTGGTGTAGTGGTGTAGTGGTGGTGTGGGGGTGGTGTGGCGGTGGCGTAGTGGTGGCGTAGTGGTGGTGTAGTGGTGGTGTAGTGGTGGTGTGTGGGTGGTGTAGTGGTGGTGTGTGGGTGGTGTGTGGGTGGGTGGAGTAGTGGTGGTGTAGTGGTGGTGTAGTGGTGTAGTGGTGGTGTAGTGGTGGTGTAGTGGTGGTGTGTGGGTGGTGTGTGGGTGGTGTGGTGGTGTAGCGGTGGTGTAGCGGTGTGGTGGTGGTGTAGTGGTGGTGTAGTGGTGGTGTGTGGGTGGTGTAGTGGTGGTGTGTGGGTGGTGTGTGGGTGGTGTAGTGGTGGTGTAGTGGTGGTGTAGTGGTGTAGTGGTGGTGTAGTGGTGGTGTAGTGGTGGTGTGTGGGTGGTGTAGTGGTGGTGTGTGGGTGGTGTGTGGGTGGTGTAGTGGTGGTGTGTGGGTGGTGTAGTGGTGGTGTAGTGGTGGTGTGTGGGTGGTGTAGTGGTGGTGTGTGGGTGGTGTGTGGGTGGTGTAGTGGTGGTGTAGTGGTGGTGTAGTGGTGTAGTGGTGTAGTGGTGGTGTGTGGGTGGTGTGTGGGTGGTGTGTGGGTGGTGTAGTGGTGGTGTAGTGGTGGTGTAGTGGTGGTGTGTGGGTGGTGTGTGGGTGGTGTGTGGGTGGTGTAGTGGTGGTGTAGTGGTGGTGTGTGGGTGGTGTAGTGGTGGTGTAGTGGTGGTGTGTGGGTGGTGTTGTGGTGGTGTAGTGGTGGTGTGTGTGTGTTGTGTGTGTGTGTGTTGTGTGGTGTGTGTGGTGTGTGTGTTGTGTGTGTGTAGATACACAGAGTGAATATGTGTGTTGTGTGTGTGTTGTGTGTGTTGTGTGTGTATGGTGTGTATGGCGTGTGTTGTGTGTGTTGAGTTGTGTGTGTGTGTTGTGTGTGTGTTGTGTGTGTGTTGTGTATGTGTTGTGTGTGTGTAGATACACAGAGTGAGTATTTGTGTTGTGTGTGTTGTGTGTGTGTGTTGCGTGTGTTGTGTGTGTGTTGTGTGTGTTGTGTGTGTGTTGTGTGTTGTGTGTGTTGTGTGTGTTTTGTGTTGTGTGTGTGTTGCGTGTGTGTTCGTGTTGTGTGTGTTGTGTGTGTTGTGTGTGTGTTGTGTGTGTTGTGTGTGTGTGTGTTGTGTGTGTGTGTTGTGTGTGTGTTGTGTGTGTTGTGTGTGTGTTGTGTGTGTTGTGTGTGTTGTGTGTGTGTGTGTTGTGTGTGTTGTGTGTGTTGTGTGTGTTGTGTGTGTTGTGTGTGTGTGTTGTGTGTGTGTTGTGTGTGTGTTGTGTGTGTGTGGTGTGTGTGTGTAGATACACATAGAGAGTTTGTGTGTTCATCAAGGTCCCCGCCGTCTCCCCGTGTTCACCGCGGTGGAGTTTGTGTTGTTGTTGCCGAATTCCCAATAAACAAAAAATTGGCTATTCATGTCACTTCGGTTGCCAAGCCCCTGATCTAGTTTATATTTAAATGTGTGTGTGTACAGGCATTTGCACGGTATGGAGTTTGCCTCCCTCTCTCTCGCTTTAAGATGTTTTCTTGTTGGCGTTTTTTTGCTTAGTTGCGGTTGCATCCGATTCAAGAGCCGAATGGCTCACAGGGCTCCACCAAATCAACTGAAACTCTCTCATCAGCCCCTTTGCAAGTGACACGCTCCTGAATCCGACACGCACGACCCGACTCTGTTCCACGACGTGGTCATTCTCATTCAGCTGCTTGTGCGAGTCCCTTCCCCTGAACGTGAGCGGCGACCCTGCAAAGGCGCAGCCCTGCAAGTGCTCAGCTCGCGCCGCTGCCGTGGGTAGTAGGCACCAGCAGTGTAGCGGTACTGCATGGCCAGGTAGACTCACGTAGTCACTCACACACTCAGGTAGTCACTCACGTAGTCAATCGCACACTCACGTAGTGACTCACTCACTCACCCACTCACACAGTCACTCACCCACTCACACAGTCACTCACACAGTCACTCACTCACTTACATAGCCACTCACCCACTCACATAGTCACTCACCCACTCACATAGTCACTCACCCACACACATAGTAACTCACCCACTCACATAGTCACTCACCCACTCGCACAGCCACTCAGCCACTCACACAGTCACTCACCCACTCACACAGTCACTCACCCACACACACAGTCACTCACCCACTCACACAGTCACTCACCCACTCACACAGTCACTCACCCACTCACACAGTCACTCACCCACTCACATAGTCACTCACCCACTCACATAGTCACTCACCCACTCACATAGTCACTCACCCACTCACACAGTCACTCACCCACTTACACAATCACTCACCCACTCACACAGTCACCCACTCACACAGTCACTCACTCACACAGTCACTCACCCACTCACATCGTCACTCACCCATCACAAAGTCACTCACCCATTCACATAGTCACTCACCCACTCACATAGTCACTCACCCACTCACATACTCACACAGTCACTCACCCACTCACATAGTCACTCACCCATTCACGTAGTCACTCACCCACTCACATAGTCACTCACCCACTCACATACTCACTCACCCATCACAAAGTCACTCACCCATTCACATAGTCACTCACCCACTCACATAGTCACTCACCCACTCACATACTCACACAGTCACTCACCCACTCACATAGTCACTCACCCATTCACGTAGTCACTCACCCACTCACATAGTCACTCACCCACTCACATACTCACTCACCCACACACTCACCCATCCTCCGACTAGCAACGGTTGTCTACGTACGGTGCGAAAGAATTTCAACACACGGTGCACACACATCAGTTGCTACCTCCCGCCGGTTCTGCTGTCACGGCTCTCACCCACCCGTGACGCGGTGCTGTAGTGGTCAGCGCGCAGCGCCACGAACCCGGCGACCCGAGTTACATTCCCTCTCATGGCCACCAACACACAGTGACGATTATCTCGCAAACAGCACTTGCCCCAACAGTCTGTTAAGGCTATACGGGGGATCTTTGTCTTTGGTGCGGTGCGTCGACCATTGGAGAGACAAAGGCGGCCGGGCGCGGTGTTGGCCACCCACCCCCTCGTGTGCCTTTCCAGCCTTCATAGGCGCTCGCGAACAGCACTTGCCCCTGCAGTCTGTTAAAGGCTTTACGTGTTGTGAGATGTTAACTACCTCGCCTGGTGTACAGGAGGTCATCGGTTCGATCTCGACCCTGACGCCTGCTGCTGTATATTTGGAGTTTGCGTCTCTCTCTCTCATCATCGTCATCACGGTGGCTAGGAGATGTTAACTACCTCGCCTGGTATACAGGAGGTCATGCGTTAGATCCCGACCCTGACGCCTGCTGCTGTATATTTGGAGTTTGAGTGTCTCTTTCTCTCATCATCATCACGGTGGCTAGGAGATGTGAACTACCTCGCCTGGTACACAGGAGGTCATGCGTTAGATCCCGACCCTGACGGCTGCTGCTGCATATTTGCAATTTTCTCCGGGTCCTCCGGTTTTGTTTTTTGTCTCCCTCGCAACATTTAGAATCGACTCTTTGGTTATTTCGTTAAAGTCACGACTTTTCACGCGTTCAGAGTGATTTTGCTCCTCGCTTTGCATGTCCACGTAACGACGACGGCGAGCAACCTCGTTCAGCTTTTCATTCGTGTGGTGGCCAGACTCGTCTCGTATATGCCACGTGTTTCATTTCTTCTTCAATTTGAATCACAGTTTCTATGATCACTGTTACATTGTTTTTGAGAGCTTTATTTCGGTGATTTTCGAAAACGTTTTGGTTTAGCCCCGTTTGTTTGTTGTAGTACAGAGTTGGCCTGATCACTTTAATCTAAATTGTCTTATGGTTGTTGTTGTTGTTTGCCTTGCATCCCACTGGAATTTTTGCACACAGCGTTGAAACGCTGTGCTTTTTCTTGAAGACTTTGCTGATGTTTTTTCCTGGATTTTTCTGTTTGCGCATAGACACTTTAAGACGTTTCTTAATAATAGGGATTTCCCCCTTAATAATAGGGGGTTTGATTTAAAGCTTTCGTGACTGCTGATGATGATTGCTTGTGTTGCAGTCGAAACGTCGTGAGAATTTTTATTTTTACATTTGTATTATTATTTCCCTTCTACATGACTTTACCGAAATAACCAATAATATAATATAATAGGGGGTTTCCCCTTTTTTCTGGCAACGAAACTGAAACCTTTTTACGAGGAATCATGTCTGTATTAACCACAATACTTGTGGTCAAAATGCAAACAAAAAACACACTCTCATAATACATGCATTGTCCTTGAAACTGATTGGTCAACACCAGAGAAGGCTTTCAGAAAAAATGGGTAAAACCCCTATTCATTCTCGATTTGAAGTTTTCGTGACTGCAAGGATCCATACTCTTTGATTCTTTCGGTAAAGTCACGTATGTGAAAAAATAAATAATATAAAAATAAAATTCAATCACGACGTTTCGATTGCAACACAAGCAATCATCATCAGGTGTGACAACCACACCTGGAAACGTCGGGATTTAATGTATTTTTATTTTTATTTTTTTTATTTTTTCAAAGAGTATTAAAAACCCTATCATTATATTTTGATACTGGCAAAGGAGGTCTAATGATCAAGATGGTTTCTCGTTCATGTTTTTCTTTTGTTGCGGTTGCACCCGAGTCAAGAGCCGCATGCTCTCACGGGGCTCTCCCTAAGAACTGCACTGAACTCATCGAAAGCTTCAAATCAAGATCACAATTTGAGAGTTTGACCTTTGACATTTGGCGTGACGAAGAAGGAAACCCATGTGGGTCCAGATGAGACTAGGCCTCGGCAAGGTAAGGTAATTGTACCATTTTTACCGGGTAAAAGGGTAAAGGTGTCGACATGCCAAGGGGTAAGGGTAAAGGGTAGGGTAGAGTGATTGTATTGTGGTAAGGTAAAGGGTAGGGTAAAAGGTAGGCTCGTTGCTTTTACACTTTTACCTTTAACCTTACCTGCTAAAGGGTAAAAGGTAGGGTAGAGTGATTGTATTGTGGTAAGGTAAAGGGTAGGGTAAAAGGTAGGCTCGTTGTTTTTACACTTTTACCTTTTACCTTACCTGCTAAAGGGTAAAGGGTAGGGTAGAGTGATTGTATTGTGGTAAGGTAAAAGGTAGGGTAAAAGGTAGACTCGTTGTTTTTACACTTTTACCTTACCTTGCCGAGGCCTAGATGAGACTCTGGGCCTCAGAGGCACAACGGGGGGGGGGGGGGGGGGGGGGGCAGGGGGGGGGGACAGGGGGGGTGAGAAGTCTCGGGCGAGCGAAGAGCCAAGGAGGGAGGTTCACCTTGGATCGTGGCAGTGGCGAGCGGCGCGCGCAAGGAACCGAGGATCAGAGGTGCCGCAAACGGGTTTTGATTAATCTTCTTGGTTCTTTCGGTAAAGTCACGTAGAATGGAAATAATAAAATAATACAAATAAAACATAATAATATAAAGTAATATCATATAATAGTATATTATTTTATTATATTATAATATTATTATATTATTTTATTATGTTTTATTATTTTATTATTTCCATTCTACGTGACTTTACCGAAAGAACCAAGAAGATGAATCCCTGCAGTCACGAAAGCTTTAAATCGGGTTTTGATTCCTTACCCGTACCCGTACCCGGCCGCACCAGGGTCGCAAATGGGTACCCGTACCCTACCCGATACCCGACTACCCGTACCCGGCCGGGTATCGGGTAGGGTATGGGTACGGGTACCCGATTGCGACCTCTGTGATGAAGCCATGTTGCAGGCGCGGGTGGGTTGATTCTAGGCACTTGAATTGTGAGAAGAGACAAGACGTTGGGAAATGAGTGACAAACGTCTTTTTGGTTCTTTCGGTAAAGTCACGTAGAAGGGAAGTAATAAAGTAATAAAATAATAAAACATAATACAATAATTCTCACGACGTTTCGGCCACAACGCAAGCAGCCGTCTTCAGGTGAAGAAGCTTGGCAGTGTCTCATTCTTCACCTGAGGACGGCTGCTTGCGTTGTAGCCGAAACGTCGTGAGAATTATTGCATTGTGTTTTATTATTTTATTACTTCCCTTCTACGTGACTTTTCCAAAAGAACCAAGAAGATGAATCCCTGCAGTCACGAAAGCTTTAAATCGAAATGAGTGACAAACGGTTACTCACCAGTGACTCACGGCCTACCCGTACCCTAACCCGGCCGCACCAGGCTCGCAAACTGCTACCCGTACCCGTTTGCGGGTAGGGTTACGGGTATCGGGTACCCGATTGCGACCGCTGCTGAGGATGGTGCAGAGTAGGAGGATAAGTCTCCAGTAAGGGCGAGTAGCCCCTCCCCTCCCCTCTCCTCCCCCTCCCCTAAACCCCCAGCCACCCCTCCCCCCACACACTATGACGTATGAGCGGACCGCGTGGACAATGACAATGGGTAGCTGAACAAAAGCTGAGAAGCCCGTGTGTGTCTCGTGCCCCGCGTGTGTGTGTCTCGTGCCCCGCGTGTGTGTGTCTCGTGCCCCGCGTGTGTGTGTCTCGTGCCCCGCGTGTGTGTGTCTCGTGCCCCGCGTGTGTGTGTCTCGTGCCGCGTGTGTGTGTCTCGTGCCCCGCGTGTGTGTGTCTCGTGCCCCGCGTGTGTGTGTGTGTCGTGCCGCGTGTGTGTGTCGTGCCGCGTGTGTGTGTCTCGTGCCCCGCGTGTGTGTGTCTCGTGCCCCGCGTGTGTGTGTCTCGTGCCGCGTGTGTGTGTGTCGTGCCGCGTGTGTGTGTCGTGCCGCGTGTGTGTGTCTCGTGCCGCGTGTGTGTGTGTCGTGCCGCGTGTGTGTGTCGTGCCGCGTGTGTGTGTCGTGCCGCGTGTGTGTCTCGTGCCGCGTGTGTGTGTCTCGTGCCGCGTGTGTGTGTGTCGTGCCGCGTGTGTGTGTCGTGCCGCGTGTGTGTGTCTCGTGCCGCGTGTGTGTGTCTCGTGCCGCGTGTGTGTGTCTCGTGCCGCGTGTGTGTGTCTCGTGCCGCGTGTGTGTGTCTCGTGCCGCGTGTGTGTGTGTCGTGCCGCGTGTGTGTGTGTCGTGCCGCGTGTGTGTCTCGTGCCGCGTGTGTGTGTCGTGCCGCGTGTGTGTGTCGTGCCGCGTGTGTGTCTCGTGCCGCGTGTGTGTGTCTCGTGCCGCGTGTGTGTGTCTCGTGCCGCGTGTGTGTGTCTCGTGCCGCGTGTGTGTGTCTCGTGCCGCGTGTGTGTGTCTCGTGCCGCGTGTGTGTGTGTCGTGCCGCGTGTGTGTCTCGTGCCGCGTGTGTGTGTCTCGTGCCGCGTGTGTGTCGTGCCGCGTGTGTGTGTCTCGTGCCGCGTGTGTGTGTGTCGTGCCGCGTGTGTGTCTCGTGCCGCGTGTGTGTGTCTCGTGCCGCGTGTGTGTCGTGCCGCGTGTGTGTGTCTCGTGCCGCGTGTGTGTGTGTCGTGCCGCGTGTGTGTGTCGTGCCGCGTGTGTGTGTCTCGTGCCGCGTGTGTGTGTCTCGTGCCGCGTGTGTGTGTGTCGTGCCGCGTGTGTGTGTGTCGTGCCGCGTGTGTGTGTGTCGTGCCGCGTGTGTGTGTCTCGTGCCGCGTGTGTGTCTCGTGCCGCGTGTGTGTGTGTCGTGCCGCGCGTGGTGCTGGCCACCCACCCCCCTCGTGTAGCGGTGCCTGGTCCTGGGCCTCCCCTAGGTCGGCTCGGCCTCAAACGAGTACCTCGTGCGGTGTGCGGTAACCATCGCCACCAGGGGAGACAAAGGCGATCGGGCGTGGTGCCGGCCACCCACCCCCTCGTGTGCCACAGATCCGGCCTTCATAGGTGCTCGCTAGCAGCACTTGCCCCAACAGTCTGTTTAAGGTTAAACGGGGGGGGGGGGGGGGCGGGCATTGTTGTCTTTGTATATCACTGGCAAAGACAAAGATCCCCAAACCTCGCGTAGCCTGAACAGACTGTTGGGACAAGGGGCGGGTTAGCAAGTTTTTTTTCAAAACTAAACTTCACTAATTTGTTTATGTGACCAGGTCAGGCTCACGGAGCTATGGGGCTGTCCATAAATGACGTCACGCACCTGGGAGACGGGGTCAGACATTTGTGACGATGTGTGACGAGGGGGGGGGGGGTTGAGAAATGTGACGTCACATCAAAATGCGCAACTTTAAATAAATATAGACAACACGTTCTACTTTATGAAATAGACGTTTTAATAAATGTTTTCCCCTACAACATCAGAGTGCAGCGCCACATTAAATACGCACTACAATGACAATAGTTTAAAGCGATTTGAAGCATGTTTTATATTTTTTTTGGGGGGGGGCAGAGCTTTGTGACGCATATTTGAGGGGGGGTCTGACTTTTTGTGACGCCGTGTGACGAAGGGGAGGGAGACACGCAAACTCCAAACATACAGCAGCAGGCGTCAGTGTCGGGATGGAACCCATGACCTCCTGTACACCAGGCGAGGTAGTTAACATTTCCTAGCCACCGTGATGATGATGAGAGAGAGGCACGCAAACTCCAAATATACAGCAGCAGGTGTCAGGGTCGGGATCAAACCAACGACCTCCTGTATACCAGGCGAGGTAGTTAACATCTCCTAGCCACCGCGACGCCCCTTACAACAACAAACATTGCAAACAACGAAAGGAGTGCAAAATGGAAAAACCAGCGGTAATCAAGTCACGATAAGTAAATAAAGAACAAATCATATTATTGATCCTTTCCTTAAAGTCACGTAGAAGGGAAATAATAAAGTAATTAAAAAAAAGCATAATAAATATTATTTTATTATTTCCCTTCTACGTGACTTTACCGAAAGAACCAAGAAGATGAATCCCTGCAGTCACGAAAGCTTTAAATCGAAAAATAATAAAAAAAAATTCTCACGACGTTTCGGCCACAACGCAAGCAGCCGTCCTCAGGTGTAGAAACAGAGCCGTCGGAAAGACAGCGTCCTAATGAACGCCGCTAAGTTTGGCAACGTATTTTAAGCTGGGTGGGAGGAGGAGGAGAGTGCCGTGAC
>NW_027621787.1:0-12500 GCF_964198595.1 Lampetra fluviatilis | reverse complement strand
GCTACTACTACCGCTGCTACTACCGCTGCTACTGCTGCTGCTGCTACTGCTGCTGCTACTACTACTGCTGCTACTACTACTGCTGCTACTAATACTACTACTCACGCTACTACTACCGCTGCTACTACTACCGCTGCTACTACTACTGCTACTACTACCGCTGCTACTACCGCTGCTACTGCTACTGCTGCTACTGCTGCTGCTACTACTACTGCTGCTACTACTACTGCTGCTACTAATACTACTACTCACGCTACTACTACCGCTGCTACTACTACCGCTGCTACTACTACTGCTACTACTACCGCTGCTACTACCGCTGCTACTGCTGCTGCTGCTACTGCTGCTGCTACTACTACTGCTGCTACTACTACTGCTGCTACTAATACTACTACTCACGCTACTACTGCTGCTACTGCTGCTGCTACTACTACTGCTGCTACTACTACTGCGGCTATTACTACTGCTGCTACTAATACTATTACTCACGCTACTACTGCTGCTGCTACTACTACCGCTGCTACTACTGCTTCGACAGTGAGCAATGATGGACTTGAGACCCAGAGAGTCGCCGGTTCGATTCTCGTTATTTAAAATGTGATTTTGCCAGGGAACGGCCCCCACGACTGAACTCCTGTGGAGTTTTGTTATTTTAAAAACAGCGACCTGGCAATCTCAAATGATAGCTCAACGAAGTGGGCTCATCGTCATCATCATCGTCGTCGCGTGGAAGCGAATCGCAGCAGCCACATCACTCGAAGCATCGTGATGTTGACGCTAAATGTGGAGGGGGGAAAACGGCTGGAGGACTCAGAAGAGAAAAGTTCCACGCGACCACGGGGAGAGAGAAAGAGAGAGTGACACGCAAACTCCAAATATACAGCATCAGGCGTCAGGGTTGGGATCGAACCCACGACCTCTTGTATACCAGGTGGGGTAGTAAATATCTCCTAGCCACCGTGATGATGATGATGAGAGACACGCAAACTCCAAATACACAGCAGCAAGCGTCAGGGTCAGGGATTGGAACCCACGACCTCCTGTATACCAGGCGAGGTAGTTAACATCTCCTAGCCACCGTGATGATGAGAGAGAGACACGCAAACTCCAAATATACAGCAGCAGGCGTCAGTGTCGGGATCGAACCCACGTCCTCCTGTATACCAGGCGAGGTAGTAAACATCTCCTAGCCACCGTGATGATGATGAGAGAGAGAGAGAGACACGCAGACTCCACATATACAGCAGCAGGCGTCAGGGTCAGGGATTGGAACCCACGACCTCCTGTATACCAGGCGAGGTAGTTAACATCTCCTAGCCACCGTGATGATGATGATGAGAGAGAGACACGCAAACTCCAAATACACAGCAGCAGGCGTCAGGGTTGGGATCGAACCCACGACCTCTTGTATACCAGGTGGGGTAGTAAACATCTCCTAGCCACCGTGATGATGATGAGAGAGAGACACGCAAACTCCAAATACACAGCAGCAAGCGTCAGGGTCAGGGATTGGAACCCACGACCTCCTGTATACCAGGCGAGGTAGTTAACATCTCCTAGCCACCGTGACGATGATGATGAGAGAGAGACACGCAAACTCCAAATACACAGCAGCAGGCGTCAGGGTCAGGGATTGGAACCCACGACCTCCTGTATACCAGGCGAGGTAGTTAACATCTCCTAGCCACCGCTTCTAAAACACGTGTTGCGGTGGGGTAAAGTGTGGGTATCCTCCGCCATCTTGCAGACGTCTGGCCCCGCGTGGACGAGTCGGCCAAATGCCCTCTTCCGACAGCAGTGGAGGCTCCTGAGCGGTTGCGGGAGCTGCGCTTTTCACCCCGAGAGAGGCTCAAACCCCCCCGGGTTTGAGCCTCTCTCCTGGGCATCGGCGCCTTTGACCTCGAATCTGGCAGGCAGAAGTCGCGGCGAGCGAATAAATAAAGAAAGAAAACTCGCCTGAGTTTCGCATTGGGTTGACACGCACAACGATGACGGATCATTATCATTATTATTTTGAAACATACTCTCCCACGGATAAGGAAGAGAATAATGGACGGCGTTAGTCATTTTGAAGATAGATATATTATATATAATAAGAATGGTATATATATAGCGCGTATAAGATAGATATCTACCGTATATATATATATTTTTAAAAAATAATTATATTATAATAAAAACCGTACTAGCTTTACTGCTTGGATTCACGACGCCCGGCCGCCTTTGTCTCCCCAGTGGCGATGTTCACACACCAGTTACTCGTTTGAGGCTGAGTCGACCTAGGGGAGGCCCAGGACCGGTAAAAATAATCGTCACCGGTTGGTGGCCGTAAGCGGGAATCGAACTCGGGTCGCCGGGTTCGTAGCGTGGCGTGCGAACCGCTGCACTACGATGCGTTACGCTTCCACATGCGCGGGTCACGTGACAGATTTGACGTCACAGCTGATTTGCCGTGCAAAAAATATATGCATTATTGAGCTCCCCCCCCTCAAAAAAGTGTAATTTCATAATTTTTGCATGGTGTACAGTCTGGAAAGTACCCACATGGCAAATTTCAAGTTTGTTGCATGCCGGGAAGTCCGCTAAACATTTTTAACAGACGCACATAATCACAACTTTGCCTTTTATAAAATGGAGAAGATGATAGAGTTTTACGAAATGGGTTTCTTTCATCGCCCAATCATCGAGCCCCGCGCGCGGGGAGCGGTGGCGCAGCGGTTAGCGTCGCCGCGCTACGAACCCAGCTAGCCGAGTTCGATTCCCTCTCTGGGCTCGCCTGAACGGAACCGGTCCCGGGCCTCTCCCCTAGGTCGACTCGGCCTCAAACGAGTTACCCGGCGCGGTGTGCGGTAAACATCGCCACCGGGGGAGACAAAGGCGGCCGGGCGTGGTGCTGGCCACACCACCCCCTCGTGTGCCACAGTTCCGGCCTCCATAGGTGCTGCTACGCGCTAACAGCACTTGCCCCAAACAGTCTGTTACAGGCTACACGGGGGATCTTTGTCTTTTTGGGGGGGGGGAGCGGTGGCGCTGTGGTTAGCGCTACGCTGCGCCCAGCCACCCAAGTTCGATTCCTGCTCACGGCCAACACCACCGGTGACGATCATCTGAACCGGTCCTCGGCTTCCCCCTAGGTCGACTCAGCCTCAAGTGAGTTACTGGCACGGTGTGTAAACATCGTCACCGGGGAGACAAAGGCGGCCGGGCGTGGTGCTGGCAACCCCAACCCCCACAGTTCCGGCCTTCACAGGTGCTGCTACTTGCTAACATGCACTATGCCTCCAACAGCCTGTTAAGGCTACACGGGGGATCTTTGCCTTGGTGTGTACGAGTCGGCGCAGGTGAAGGCACACGAGACAGACGGTAGAGGTGCAGCCCTGCAAGTGCTCGCTCTGATGGAGGCAGATCGAGCCGGCGTCCGACGGTGCGCCGCTGACCATCGCCATCGCTACCGTGGCAGCAGCAGCAGCAGTAGCAGCAGCAGCAGCAGAAGCAGCAGCAGCAGGAGCAGCAACAGCAGCAGCAGCAGCAGCAGCAGCAGAAGCAGTAGTAGCAGCAGCAGCAGCAGCAGCAGGAGCAGCAGCAGCAGTAGCAGCAGCAGGAGCAGCAGCAGCAGCAGCAGCAGCAGCAGCAGGAGCAGCAGCAGCAGCAGCAGCAGCAGCAGGAGCAGCAGCAGCAGCAGCAGGAGCAGCAGCAGGAGCAGCAGCAGCAGCAGCAGCAGCAGCAGGAGCAGCAGCAGCAGCAGCAGCAGCAGCAGCAGAGCAGCAGCAGCAGCAGCAGCAGCAGCAGCAGGAGCAGCAGCAGCAGCAGCAGCAGGAGCAGCAGCAGCAGGAGCAGCAGCACCCCGCCAACAAGCGGTAGCAGTACGTGTGATGTACGTGGTGCGTGGCGCGTGGTGTACGTGTTGTGCGTGCTCTACGTGCTGTACGTGCTGCGTGCTCTACGTGCTGCGTGCTGTACGCACTGCGTGCTGCATGTGCTGTACGTGGTGTACGTGCTGCGTGGTGTACGTGCTGCGTGCTCTACGTGCTGCGTGCTGTACGCACTGCGTGCTGTATGTGCTCTACGTGGTGTACGTGCTACGTGGTGTACGTGCTGCGTGCTGTACGTGCTGCGTGCTCTACGTGGTGTACGTGCTGCGTGCTGTACGTGCTGCGAGGTGCCACACGCCAGGCGGCAGGAAGCGAGGCGCGCCACCAGCCCCCCCCTGCCCCCCCCCCCTGCCCCCCTTAATGAGCTGTCCTGGGATGAATCGAGTTCATCCGCGAGGATGATAACGATCTGATTCAATTACAATCCCCAAGGTTGCGGTGGCTGCGGTCGCAATTAAGCCGCGCGCGTTACTATTATTATTATTATTCGTAACAATATTCATAATACTACCGCTGCCACTATTACCGTATTCTCCAGATTAATAGACACTCCGAAATTTGCGGGTCAGAAATATTCGTCGGGGCTACATCGTACGCAGTGGGAACGTTGGATGGCATCTTAAAACCAAAAGAAGTTTTTTTATTTTATTTTGTTTTAAGAGGTGAAGGTCCACTGAGCTGCGATGTAGCCATCATCATCATCATATTTGGAGTTTGCGTGTCTCTCTCTCTCATCATCATCATCACGGTGGCTAGGAGATATTAACTACCTCGCCTGGTATACAGGAGGTCGTGGGTTCGATCCCGACCCTGACGCCTGCTGCTGTATATTTGGAGTTTGCGTGTAGCTCTCTCCCATCATCATCATCATCACGGTGGCTAGGAGATGTTAACTACCTCGCCTGGTATACAGGAGGTCGTTGCGTTAGATCCCGACCCTGACGCCTGCTGCTGAATATTTGTAGTCTGCGTGTGCCTCTCTCTCTCATCATCATCACGGTGGCTAGGAGATGTTAACTACCTCGCCTGGTGCACAGGAGGTCGTGGGATCGATCCCGACCATGACGCCTGCTGCTGTATATTTGGAGTGTGCGTGTCTCTCTCTCTTATCATCATCACGGTGGCTAGGAGATGTTAACTACCTCGCCTGGTATACAGGAGGTCGTGGGTTCGATCCCGACCCTGACGCCTGCTGCTGTATATTTTGAGTTTGCGTGTCTCTCTCTCCCATCATCATCACGGTGGCTAGGAGATGTTAACTACCTCGCCTGGTGTACAGGAGGTCGTGGGTTCGATCCCGACCCTGACGCCTGCTGCTGTATATTTGGAGTTTGCGTGTCTCTCTCTCATCATCATCACGGTGGCTAGGAGATGTTAATTGCCTCGCCTGGTATACAGGAGGATGTGGGTTCGATCCCGACTCTGAAGCCTGCTGCGGTATATTTGGAGACTGCGGGTCTCTCTCTCTCTTATCATCATCACGGTGGCTAGGAGATGTTAACTACCTCGCCTGGTGCACAGGAGGTCGTGGGTTCGATCCCGACCCTGACGCCTGCTGCTGTATATTTGGAGTCTGCGTGTGCCTCTCTCTCTCTCTCCGTGGTCGCGTGGATTTTTCTCCGGGTCCTCCGATTTCCCCCCCCCCCTCCACATTTAGAATGAACATCGCGGTGTTGGAGTTTATTTGGCTGCTGTACGACGATGATGACGACGAGTCCACATCTTCGAGCTATCGTTTGTGATAGCCACGTCGCTTCTGAAAATGAGCTGCGTAGTTGAGTAGGGCCTTACCTGCTAAGGGGCCGTCCATAAATGACGTCACGCGATTTTGGACGATTTTTGACTCCCACCCCCCCTTCGTCACACGGCGCCACAAAGAGTCAGACCTCCCCTCAAATATGACGTCACAAAGTTCTGCCCCCCCCCCAAATAAAACATGCTTTAAATCGTATTCTTGGTTCTTTCGGTGAAGTCACGTAGAAGGGAAATAATAAAATAATAAAAATAAAACATAATAAAATACAATTCTCACGACGTTTCGGCCACAATGCAAGAATCTGTCCTCAGGTGAAGAACAGGTCTGTCGGGGAGACAGGGTCTGAATGACGCTGTCTTTCCGACAGACCTGTTCTTGAGAATAATTTTATTATGTTTTATTTGTATTATTTTATTATTTCCCTTCTACGTGACTTTGCCGAAAGAACCAAGAAGATGAATCCCTGCAGTCACGAAAGCTTTAAATCGAAAATTATGCTTCAAATCGCTTTAAACTATTGTCATTGTAGTGCGTATTTAATGTGGCGCTGCACTCTGATGTTGTAGGAAAAAACATTTATTCAAAATTCTATTTAATTAAGTAGAACGTGTCGTCTATATTTATTTAAAGTTGCGCATTTTGATGTGACGTCACATTTCTCAACCCCCTCCTCCTCGTCACACATCGTCACAAATGTCTGCCCCCCCCCCCCCTAGGTGCGTGACGTCATTTATAGACGGCCCCTAAACTAAAAAAAAATTTAGACTCGCGGGCCGGATGGCACCTGCCAATTGCATTACATTTCTAAACTTTGTTAAGTTTGATATTTAAGCTTCCTTATTTCTCTCTCTCTCACCTACTGTAAGCCCTCTTTGAATGTCACCTCCACCCTCTCGCCCATTACGGCCTCCCCCCTCTCTTATCTATAACACATTCCTGCGGAGGGAGCTGGTAGGAACGTTGGGTTGCTCGGTCAATGGCCTGCAGGGTCAACGGCGGCGTGGTGTATTCCGCATATATGGCCGACTGTGAGGGTGGGCACAAGCCGGCGTGAGTAGGTTAAACGTTGAGTTTTATAAGGGCACCACGGGGTGACCAGCCCCTCCCCACCCAGCCCCACCCCTCCCACCCCCCACCCAGCCCCACCCTCCCCACCCAGCCCCTCCCCACCCTCCTCTCCCCACCCAGCCCCTCCCCACCCAGCCACTCTCCACCCTCCCCTCTCCACCCAGCCCCACCCAGCCCCTCCCCACCCTCCCCACCCAGCCCCTCCCCACCCTCCCCACCCAGCCCCTCCCCACCCAGCCACTCTCCACCCTCCCCTCCCCACCCAGCCCCACCCCACCCAGCCCCTCCCCACCCTCCCCACCCAGCCCCTCCCCACCCTCCCCTCCCCACCCAGCCCCTCCCCACCCAGCCACTCTCCACCCTCCCCTCTCCACCCAGCCCCACCCAGCCCCTCCCCACCCTCCCCACCCAGCCCCTCCCCACCCTCCCCACCCAGCCCCTCCCCACCCAGCCACTCTCCACCCTCCCCTCCCCACCCAGCCCCACCCCACCCAGCCCCTCCCCACCCTCCCCACCCAGCCCCTCCCCACCCTCCCCTCCCCACCCAGCCCCTCCCCACCCAGCCACTCTCCACCCTCCCCTCTCCACCCAGCCCCACCCATCCCATTATTGGATGCACGACGGACGGACGGACACAATAATCCCCTGTGGGCTGGTGTAACCAGGAGGTTCCTACCAGTATAATGCCTCGTCACAACGGCATGCTTCTCTCTCTCTCTCTCGTTTGTTTTACGATCAGAGGAAACAAGAAGATGCTCGGTGTAGTCGGCACTTTGCTTCGTTCATCATTTCGTTTTTATTTTTTCAATGCTTTTATTTTTCAATGCTTTTTAAATGAAAGATTTCACGAAAGATTTCACGCTCTGCTCTCCTCCCTCTTACCCCTCCCGTAAGCCGCTCTCTGTACCAGCGTGGACGGCACCCTCGTGTTCACCTTCGGAAGCGCTCGCTCGTCACCGTGACTTTTCTTTCGTGTTGTGCGCGGTGCCTTTAGCGCCACAGCGCGTGGATTTGTAGCGTTTATCTTCATTTGTGTTGCTGGTGACTTTGTGTGTGTTTCATATCGAAATCGCCTCCAGTGCTGTTGCTGCTGGCGGCAATAAAAGTTGTTTCAAAGTCAAAAGTCTCTACCCCCCTCTCTCTACCCCCCCCTCTCTCTCTAGCCCCCTCTCTCTACCCCCCCTCTTTCTCTACCCCCCCCCTCTCTCTACCCCCCCCCCCTCTCTCTATACCTCCCCTCTCTCTACCCCCCCTCTCTCTCTAGCCCCCTCTCTCTCTACCCCCTCTCTCTACCCCCTCTCTCTCTACCCCCCCTCTCTCCCTACCCCCTCTCTCTCTACCCCCTTTCTCTACCCCCCCCCTTCTCTACCCCCCTCTCTCTACCCCCTCTCTCTCTACCCCCTCTACCCCCCCCTCTCTCTACCCCCTCTCTCTATCCCCCCCTCTCTCTCTACCCCCCTCTCTTTCTACCCCCTCTCTCTACCCCCTCTCTCTCTACCCCCTCTACCCCCCCCCCCTCTCTCTACCTCCCCTCTCTCTACCCCCCCTCTCTCTCTAGCCCCCTCTCTCTCTACCCCCTCTCTCTACCCCCTCTCTCTCTACCCCCCCTCTCTCCCTACCCCCTCTCTCTCTACCCCCTTTCTCTACCCCCCCCCTCTCTACCCCCCTCTCTCTACCCCCTCTCTCTCTACCCCCTCTACCCCCCCCTCTCTCTACCCCCTCTCTCTATCCCCCCCTCTCTCTCTACCCCCCTCTCTCTACCCCCCTCTCTCTCTACCCCCCTCTCTCTCTACCCCTTCTCTCTCTACCCCCCTCTCTTTCTACCCCCTCTCTCTACCCCCCCTCTCTCTCTACCCCCTCTACCCCCCCCAATCTCTCTACCCCCTCTCTCTACCCCCCCTCTCTCTCTACCCCCCCCTCTCTCTACCCCCCTCTCTCCCTACCCCCCTCTCTCTCTACCCCCCTCTCTCTCTACCCCCTTTCTCTCCCCTCCTCGCCCCTCTCCCCCATCGCCCACTCCCCTCCTCGCCCCTCGTCCCCCATTGCCCACTCCCCTCCTCGCCCCTCCCCCCATCGCCCACTCCCCTCCTCTCCCCTCCCCCCCATCGCCCACTCCCCTCCTCGCCCCTCCCCCAATCCCCCACTCCCCTCCTCGCCCCTCCCCCCATCGCCCACTCCCCTCCTCGCCCCTCCCCCCCATCGCCCACTCCCCTCCTCGCCCCTCCCCCCCATCCCCCACTCCCCTCCTCGCCCCTCCCCCCATCCCCCACTCCCCTCCTCGCCCCTCCCCCCATCCCCCACAACCCTCCTCGCCCCTCCCCCCATCGCCCACTCCCCTCCTCGCCCCCCCCCATCGCCCACCTCCCCTCCTCGCCCCTCCCCCCCATCCCCTCCTCGCCCCTCCCCCCATCCCCCACTTCCCTCCTCGCCCCTCCCCCCCATCGCCCACCCCCATCCTCGCCCCTCCCCCCCATCCCCCACTCCCATCCTCGCCCCTCCCCCCATCCCCCACTCCCCTCCTCGCCCCTCCCCCCATCCCCCACTCCCCTCCTCGCCCCTCCCCCCCATCGCCCACTCCCCTCCTCACCCCCTCCCCCTCATCGCCCACTCCCCTCCTCGCCCCTCCCCCCCATCCCCCACTCCCCTCCTCGCCCCTCCCCCCATCCCCCACTCCCCTCCTCGCCCCTCCCCCCATCCCCCACAACCCTCCTCGCCCCTCCCCCCATCGCCCACTCCCCTCCTCGCCCCCCCCCCATCGCCCACCTCCCCTCCTCGCCCCCCCCCCCATCGCCCACCTCCCCTCCTCGCCCCTCCCCCCCCATCGCCCACCTCCCCTCCTCGCCCCTCCCCCCCATCCCCCACTCCCCTCCTCGCCCCTCCCCCCATCCCCCACAACCCTCCTCGCCCCTCCCCCCATCGCCCACTCCCCTCCTCGCCCCCCCCCCCATCGCCCACCTCCCCTCCTCGCCCCTCCCCCCCATCCCCCACTCCCCTCCTCGCCCCTCCCCCCCATCCCCCACTCCCCTCCTCGCCCCTCCCCCCATCCCCCACAACCCTCCTCGCCCCTCCCCCCATCGCCCACTCCCCTCCTCGCCCCCCCCCCATCGCCCACCTCCCCTCCTCGCCCCCCCCCCCATCGCCCACCTCCCCTCCTCGCCCCTCCCCCCCCATCGCCCACCTCCCCTCCTCGCCCCTCCCCCCCATCGCCCACCTCCCCTCCTCGCCCCTCCCCCCCATCGCCCACCTCCCCTCCTCGCCCTTCCCCCCCATCGCCCACCTCCCCTCCTCGCCCCTCCCCCCCATCGCCCACCTCCCATCTCGACGTCGTCCACGGAAGTCGGACTGAGACGTGCTCATTGCAAGGGGCACAGCGCTCACGGCAGCAGCAGCAGCAAGCACGAAGCAGCAGGAAGCACGAAGCAGCAGCAGCAGCATGAAGCAGCAGGAAGCACGAAGCAGCAGCAAGCACGAAGCAGCAGCAAGCACGAAGCAGCAGCAAGCACGAAGCAGCAGCAAGCACGAAGCAGCAGCAGCAGCATGAAGCAGCAGGAAGCACGAAGCAGCAGCAAGCACGAAGCAGCAGCAAGCACGAAGCAGCAGCAGCAGCATGAAGCAGCAGGAAGCACGAAGCAGCAGCAAGCACGAAGCAGCAGCAGCAGCATGAAGCAGCAGCAAGCACGAAGCAGCAGCAAGCACGAAGCAGCAGCAGCAAGCACGAAGCAGCAGCAAGCACGAAGCAGCAGCAAGCACGAAGCAGCAGCAAGCACGAAGCAGCAGCAAGCACGAAGCAGCAGCAAGCACGAAGCAGCAGCAAGCACGAAGCAGCAGCAAGCACGAAGCAGCAGCAAGCACGAAGCAGCAGCAGCAGCATGAAGCAGCAGGAAGCACGAAGCAGCAGCAAGCACGAAGCAGCAGCAAGCACGAAGCAGCAGGAAGCACGAAGCAGCAGCAGCAGCATGAAGCAGCAGGAAGCACGAAGCAGCAAGAAGCACGAAGCAGCAGGAAGCACGAAGCAGCAGCAGCAAGCACGAAGCAGCAGGAAGCACGAAGCAGCAGGAAGCACGAAGCAGCAAGCACGAAGCAGCAGGAAGCACGAAGCAGCAGCAAGCACGAAGCAGCAGCAAGCACGAAGCAGCAGCAAGCACGAAGCAGCAGCAAGCACGAAGCAGCAGCAAGCACGAAGCAGCAGGAAGCACGAAGCAGCAGCAAGCACGAAGCAGCAGGAAGCACGAAGCAGCAGCAAGCACGAAGCAGCAGGAAGCACGAAGCAGCAGGAAGCACGAAGCAGCAGGAAGCACGAAGCAGCTGCACGAAGCAGCAGGAAGCACGAAGCAGCAGGAAGCACGAAGCAGCAGGAAGCACGAAGCAGCTGCACGAAGCAGCAGGAAGCACGAAGCAGCAGGAAGCACGAAGCAGCAGGAAGCACGAAGCAGCAGGAAGCACGAAGCAGCAGGAAGCACGAAGCAGCAGGAAGCACGAAGCAGCTGCACGAAGCAGCAGGAAGCACGAAGCAGCAGGAAGCACGAAGCAGCAGGAAGCACGAAGCAGCAGGAAGCAGCAGGAAGCACGAAGCAGCAGGAAGCAGCAGGAAGCACGAAGCAGCAGGAAGCAGCAGGAAGCACGAAGCAGCAGGAAGCAGCAGGAAGCACGAAGCAGCAGGAAGCACGAAGCAGCAGGAAGCACGAAGCAGCAGCACGAAGCAGCAGGAAGCACGAAGCAGCAGCAGCAGCATGAAGCAGCAGGAAGCACGAAGCAGCAGCAAGCACGAAGCAGCAGCAAGCACGAAGCAGCAGGAAGCACGAAGCAGCAGGAAGCACGAAGCAGCAGGAAGCACGAAGCAGCAGGAAGCACGAAGCAGCAGGAAGCACGAAGCAGCAGGAAGCACGAAGCAGCAGGAAGCACGAAGCAGCAGGAAGCACGAAGCAGCAGGAAGCACGAAGCAGCAGGAAGCACGAAGCAGCAGGAAGCACGAAGCAGCAGGAAGCACGAAGCAGCAGGAAGCACGAAGCAGCTGCACGAAGCAGCAGGAAGCACGAAGCAGCAGGAAGCACGAAGCAGCAGGAAGCACGAAGCAGCAGGAAGCACGAAGCAGCAGGAAGCACGAAGCAGCAGGAAGCACGAAGCAGCAGGAAGCACGAAGCAGCAGGAAGCACTAAGCAGCAGGAAGCACGAAGCAGCAGGAAGCACGAAGCAGCAGGAAGCACGAAGCAGCAAGAAGCACGAAGCAGCAGGAAGCACGAAGCAGCAAGAAGCACGAAGCAGCAGGGAGCACGAAGCAGCAGGAAGCACGAAGCAGCAGGAAGCACGAAGCAGCAGCAAGCACGAAGCAGCAGGAAGCACGAAGCAGCAGGAAGCACGAAGCAGCAGCAAGCACGAAGCAGCAGCAAGCACGAAGCAGCAGGAAGCACGAAGCAGCAGGAAGCACGAAGCAGCAGGAAGCACGAAGCAGCAGCAAGCACGAAGCAGCAGGAAGCACGAAGCAGCAGGAAGCACGAAGCAGCAGGAAGCACGAAGCAGCAGGAATCACGAAGCAGCAGCAAGCACGAAGCAGCAGGAAGCACGAAGCAGCAGGAAGCACGAAACAGCAGGAAGCACGAAGCAGCAGGAAGCACGAAGCAAGGAGCACGAAGCAGCAGGAAGCACGAAGCAGCAGGAAGCACGAAGCAGCAGGAAGCACGACGCAGCAGGAAGCACGAAGCAGCAGGAAGCACGAAGCAGCAGGAAGCACGAAGCAGCAGCAAGCACGAAGCAGCAGGAAGCACGAAGCAGCAGGAAGCACGAAGCAGCAGCAAGCACGAAGCAGC
>NW_027621786.1:0-76000 GCF_964198595.1 Lampetra fluviatilis | reverse complement strand
GTGATTTGGAGGCAAAAACGTGATTTGGAGGCAAAACGTGATTTGGAGGGCAAAAACGTGATTTGGAGGCAAAAACGTGATTTGGAGGCAAAAACGTGATTTGGAGGCAAAAACGTGATTTGGAGGCAAAAACGTGATTTGGAGGCAAAAACGTGATTTGGAGGCAAAAACGTGATTTGGAGGGCAAAAACGTGATTTGGAGGGCAAAAACGTGATTTGGAGGCAAAAACGTGATTTGGAGGGCAAAAACGTGATTTGGAGGCAAAAACGTGATTTGGAGGGCAAAAACGTGATTTGGAGGCAAAAACGTGATTTGGAGGGCAAAAACGTGATTTGGAGGCAAAAACGTGATTTGGAGGGCAAAAACGTGATTTGGAGGCAAAAACGTGATTTGGAGGCAAAAACGTGATTTGGAGGGCAAAAACGTGATTTGGAGGCAAAAACGTGATTTGGAGGCAAAAACGTGATTTGGAGGCAAAAACGTGATTTGGAGGGCAAAAACGTGATTTGGAGGCAAAAACGTGATTTGGAGGCAAAAACGTGATTTGGAGGCAAAAACGTGAGTTGGAGGCAAAAACGTGATTTGGAGGGCAAAAACGTGATTTGGAGGCAAAAACGTGATTTGGAGGCAAAAACGTGATTGGAGGCAAAAACGTGATTTTGAGGGCAAAAACGTGATTTGGAGGCAAAACGTGATTTGGAGGCAAAAACGTGATTTGGAGGCAAAAACGTGATTTGGAGGCAAAAACGTGATTTGGAGGGCAAAAACGTGATTTGGAGGCAAAAACGTGATTTGGAGGCAAAAACGTGATTTGGAGGGCAAAAACGTGATTTGGAGGGCAAAAACGTGATTTGGAGGGCAAAAACGTGATTTGGAGGCAAAAACGTGATTTGGAGGCAAAAACGTGATTTGGAGGCAAAAACGTGATTTGGAGGCAAAAACGTGATTTGGAGGGCAAAAACGTGATTTGGAGGCAAAAACGTGATTTGGAGGCAAAAACGTGATTTGGAGGGCAAAAACGTGATTTGGAGGGCAAAAACGTGATTTGGAGGGCAAAAACGTGATTTGGAGGCAAAAACGTGATTTGGAGGGCAAAAACGTGATTTGGAGGTAAAAACGTGATTTGGAGGCAAAAACGTGATTTGGAGCAAAAACGTGATTTGGAGGCAAAAACGTGATTTGGAGGCAAAAACGTGATTTGGAGGCAAAAACGTGATTGGAAGCAAAAACGTGATTTGGAGGCAAAAACGTGATTTGGAGGCAAAAACGTGATTGGAGGCAAAAACGTGATTTGGAGGCAAAAACGTGATTTGGAGGCAAAACGTGATTTGGAGGCAAAAACGTGATTTGGAGGCAAAAACGTGATTTGGAGGCAAAAACGTGATTTGGAGGCAAAAACGTGATTTGGAGGCAAAAACGTGATTTGGAGGCAAAAACGTGATTTGGAAGCAAAAACGTGATTTGGAGGCAAAAACGTGATTTGGAGGCAAAAACGTGATTTGGAGGCAAAAACGTGATTTGGAGGCAAAAACGTGATTTGGAGGCAAAACGTGATTTGGAGGCAAAAACGTGATTTGGAGGCAAAAACCTGATTTGGAGGGCAAAAACGTGATTTGGAGGCAAAAACGTGATTTGGAGGCAAAAACGTGATTTGGAGGCAAAAACGTGATTTGGAGGCAAAGACGTGATTTGGAGGCAAAAACGTGATTTGGAGGCAAAAACGTGATTTGGAGGCAAAAACGTGATTTGGAGGGCAAAAACGTGATTTGGAGGCAAAAACGTGATTTGGAGGCAAAAACGTGATTTGGAGGCAAAAACGTGATTTGGAGGCAAAAACGTGATTTGGAGGCAAAAACGTGATTTGGAGGGCAAAAACGTGATTTGGAGGGCAAAAACGTGATTTGGAGGGCAAAAACGTGATTTGGAGGTAAAAACGTGATTTGGAGGTAAAAACGTGATTTGGAGGTAAAAACGTGATTTGGAGGCAAAAACGTGATTTGGAGGCAAAAACGTGATTTGGAGGCAAAAACGTGATTTGGAGCAAAAACGTGATTAGGAGGCAAAAACATGATTTGGAGGGCAAAAACGTGATTTGGAGGCAAAAACGTGATTTGGAGGCAAAAACGTGATTTGGAGGCAAAAACGTGATTTGGAGGCAAAAACGTGATTTGGAGGGCAAAACGTGATTTGGAGGCAAAAACGTGATTTGGAGGCAAAAACGTGATTTGGAGGCAAAAACGTGATTTGGAGGGCAAAAACGTGATTTGGAGGCAAAAACGTGATTTGGAGGCAAAAACGTGATTTGGAGGCAAAAACGTGATTTGGAGGCAAAAACGTGATTTGGAGGGCAAAAACGTGATTTGGAGGCAAAATGTGATTTGGAGGCAAAACGTGATTTGGAGGGCAAAAACGTGATTTGAGGTAAAAACGTGATTTGGAGGCAAAAACGTGATTTGGAGGCAAAAACGTGATTTGGAGGCAAAAACGTGATTTTGAGGGCAAAAACGTGATTTGGAGGCAAAAACGTGATTTGGAGGCAAAAACGTGATTTGGAGGGCAAAAACGTGATTTGGAGGGCAAAAACGTGATTTGGAGGGCAAAAACGTGATTTGGAGGCAAAAACGTGATTTGGAGGCAAAAACGTGATTTGGAGGCAAAAACGTGATTTGGAAGCAAAAACGTGATTTGGAGGCAAAAACGTGATTTGGAGGCAAAAACGTGATTTGGAGGCAAAAACGTGATTTGGAGGCAAAACGTGATTTGGAGGCAAAAACGTGATTTGGAGGCAAAAACGTGATTTGGAGGCAAAAACGTGATTTGGAGGGCAAAAACGTGATTTGGAGGCAAAAACGTGATTTGGAGGCAAAAACGTGATTTGGAGGGCAAAAACGTGATTTGGAGGTAAAAACGTGATTTGGAGGGCAAAAACGTGATTTGGAGGCAAAAACGTGATTTGGAGGGCAAAAACGTGATTTGGAGGCAAAAACGTGATTTGGAGCCAAAAACGTGATTTGGAGGCAAAAACGTGATTTGGAGGGCAAAAACGTGATTTGGAGGTAAAACGTGATTTGGAGGTAAAAACGTGATTTGGAGGGCAAAAACGTGATTTGGAGGCAAAAACGTGATTTGGAGGCAAAACGTGATTTGGAGGCAAAAACGTGATTTGGAGGCAAAAACGTGATTTGGAGGCAAAAACGTGATTTGGAGGGCAAAAACGTGATTTGGAGGGCAAAAACGTGATTTAGAGCAAAACGTGATTTGGAGGGCAAAAACGTGATTTGGAGGCAAAAACGTGATTTGGAGGCAAAAACGTGATTTGGAGGCAAAAACGTGATTTGGAGGCAAAAACGTGATTTGGAGGCAAAAACGTGATTTGGAGGGCAAAAACGTGATTTGGAGGCAAAAACGTGATTTGGAGGCAAAAACGTGATTTGGAGGCAAAAACGTGATTTGAGGCAAAAACGTGATTTGGAGGGCAAAAACGTGATTTGGAGGCAAAAACGTGATTTGGAGGCAAAAACGTGATTTGGAGGCAAAAACGTGATTTGGAGGCAAAAACGTGATTTGGAGGGCAAAAACGTGATTTGGAGGCAAAAACGTGATTTGGAGGCAAAAACGTGATTTGGAGGGCAAAAACGTGATTTGGAGGCAAAAACGTGATTTGGAGGGCAAAAACGTGATTTGGAGGCAAAAACGTGATTTGAGGCAAAAAACGTGATTTGGAGGCAAAAACGTGATTTGGAGGGCAAAAACGTGATTTGGAGGTAAAAACGTGATTTGGAGGGCAAAAACGTGATTTGGAGGCAAAAACGTGATTTGGAGGCAAAAACGTGATTTTGAGGGCAAAAACGTGATTTGGAGGCAAAAACGTGATTTGGAGGCAAAAACGTGATTTGGAGGGCAAAAACGTGATTTGGAGGGCAAAAACGTGATTTGGAGGGCAAAAACGTGATTTGGAGGGCAAAAACGTGATTTGGAGGCAAAAACGTGATTTGGAGGCAAAAACGTGATTTGGAAGCAAAAACGTGATTTGGAGGCAAAAACGTGATTTGGAGGCAAAAACGTGATTTGGAGGCAAAAACGTGATTTGGAGGCAAAAACGTGATTTGGAGGCAAAAACGTGATTTGGAGGCAAAAACGTGATTTGGAGGCAAAAACGTGATTTGGAGGGCAAAAACGTGATTTGGAGGCAAAAACGTGATTTGGAGGCAAAAACGTGATTTGGAGGGCAAAAACGTGATTTGGAGGTAAAAACGTGATTTGGAGGGCAAAAACGTGATTTGGAGGCAAAAACGTGATTTGGAGGGCAAAAACGTGATTTGGAGGGCAAAAACGTGATTTGGAGCCAAAAACGTGATTTGGAGGCAAAAACGTGATTTGGAGGGCAAAAACGTGATTTGGAGGTAAAAACGTGATTTGGAGGTAAAAACGTGATTTGGAGGTAAAAACGTGATTTGGAGGGCAAAAACGTGATTTGGAGGCAAAAACGTGATTTGGAGGCAAAAACGTGATTTGGAGGCAAAAACGTGATTTGGAGGCAAAAACGTGATTTGGAGGCAAAAACGTGATTTGGAGGGCAAAACGTGATTTGGAGGGCAAAAACGTGATTTAGAGGCAAAAACGTGATTTGGAGGGCAAAAACGTGATTTGGAGGCAAAAACGTGATTTGGAGGGCAAAAACGTGATTTGGAGGCAAAAACGTGATTTGGAGGCAAAAACGTGATTTGGAGGCAAAAACGTGATTTGGAGGCAAAAACGTGATTTGGAGGGCAAAAACGTGATTTGGAGGGCAAAAACGTGATTTGGAGGGCAAAAACGTGATTTGGAGGGCAAAAACGTGATTTGGAGGTAAAAACGTGATTTGGAGGGCAAAAACGTGATTTGGAGGCAAAAACGTGATTTGGAGGCAAAAACGTGATTTGGAGGGCAAAAACGTGATTTGGAGGCAAAAACGTGATTTGGAGCAAAAACGTGATTTGGAGCAAAAACGTGATTTGGAGGCAAAAACGTGATTTGCAGGCAAAAACGTGATTTGGAGGCAAAAACGTGATTTGGAGGGCAAAAACGTGATTTGGAGGCAAAAACGTGATTTGGAGGGCAAAAACGTGATTTGGAGGCAAAAACGTGATTTGGAGGCAAAAACGTGATTTGGAGGCAAAACGTGATTTGGAAGCAAAAACGTGATTTGGAGGCAAAAACGTGATTTGGAGGCAAAAACGTGATTTGGAGGCAAAAACGTGATTTGGAGGCAAAAACGTGATTTGGAGGCAAAAACGTGATTTGGAGGCAAAAACGTGATTTGGAGGCAAAAACGTGATTTGGAGGGCAAAAACGTGATTTGGAGGCAAAAATGTGATTTGGAGGCAAAAACGTGATTTGGAGGGCAAAAACGTGATTTGGAGGTAAAAACGTGATTTGGAGGGCAAAAACGTGATTTGGAGGCAAAAACGTGATTTGGAGGCAAAAACGTGATTTTGAGGGCAAAAACGTGATTTGGAGGCAAAAACGTGATTTGGAGGCAAAAACGTGATTTGGAGGGCAAAAACGTGATTTGGAGGGCAAAACGTGATTTGGAGGGCAAAAACGTGATTTGGAGGCAAAAACGTGATTTGGAGGCAAAAACGTGATTTGCAGGCAAAAACGTGATTTGGAGGCAAAAACGTGATTTGGAGGCAAAAACGTGATTTGGAGGGCAAAAACGTGATTTGGAGGCAAAAACGTGATTTGGAGGGCAAAAACGTGATTTGGAGGCAAAAACGTGATTTGGAGGCAAAAACGTGATTTGGAGGCAAAAACGTGATTTGGAGGCAAAAACGTGATTTGGAGGGCAAAAACGTGATTTGGAGGCAAAAACGTGATTTGGAGGCAAAAACGTGATTTGGAGGCAAAAACGTGATTTGGAGGCAAAAACGTGATTTGGAGGGCTAAAACGTGATTTGGAGGCAAAAACGTGATTTGGAGGCAAAACGTGATTTGGAGGCAAAAACGTGATTTGGAGGCAAAAACGTGATTTGGAGGCAAAAACGTGATTTGGAGGCAAAAACGTGATTTGGAGGCAAAAACGTGATTTGGAGGCAAAAACGTGATTTGGAGGCAAAAACGTGATTTGGAGGCAAAAACGTGATTTGGAGGCAAAAACGTGATTTGGAGGCAAAAACGTGATTTGGAGGGCAAAAACGTGATTTGGAGGGCAAAAACGTGATTTGGAGGTGTGTGCACTGTGTGTGTGTGCACTGTGTGTGTGTGCACTGTGTGTGTGTGTGCACTGTGTGTGTGTGTGCACTGTGTGTGTGCACTGTGTGTGTGTGTGTGCACTGTGTGTGTGTGTGCACTGTGTGTGTGCACTGTGTGTGTGCACTGTGTGTGTGTGCACTGTGTGTGTGTGCACTGTGTGTGTGTGCACTGTGTGTGTGCACTGTGTGTGTGTGTGCACTGTGTGTGTGTGTGTGCACTGTGTGTGTGCACTGTGTGTGTGTGTGCACTGTGTGTGTGTGTGTGCACTGTGTGTGTGTGAGACGATGCGAATAAAGATTCTGCTCAGGGCAGCACCTCGCGAGGTCTGGACACTTGCTTACTGCCACCGCGGGGGGAGAGCCGTCCCCGCCATAGGAACGTGGAATGAGCATCCTCCCTCCCTACCACCCCCTCCTCCTCCTTCCCACCCCTCCCCCCCCTCCCCACCTCCTTCCCCCCCCACCCCTCCCCCCTCTCACCCCCCACCCCTCTCCCTACTCCTCTTCCCCCCCACCCCCTCCCCTACCCCCCTCGTCCTCCTCCCCCCACCCCTCCCCCCCTCCTCGCCCCATCTCAGAGGCGACGGTTCAGACGACAACAACAACGTCAACAACAACAACGTCAACAACAACGTCAACAACAACAACGTCAACAACAACGTCAACAACAACGTCAACAACAACAGCGTCAACAACAACAGCGTCAACAACAACAGCGTCAACAACAACAACGTCAACAACAACAGCGTCAACAACAACAGCGTCAACAACAACAACGTCAACAACAACAGCGTCAACAACGACGACGCAGAGCGACTTTAGCGGCTTGTGCAGATTTTGCTTTAATTGGGAATCCTCACAGCGCCTCCCCCTCCTTGCACTTGCGGTGGTGGTGATGGTGATGATGGTGGTGGCGGCGATGATGAGATGGGGGGGGGGGTTGCACGTCAACCACGTTGGTCAAGGTGGTGGCGGTGGTGGCGGTGGTGGCGGTGATGGTGGCGGTGATGGTGGCGGTGATGATGGTGGTGGTGGCGATGATGACGATGATGAGGTGGGGGGGGGGCTGCACGTCAACCACGTTGGTCAAGGTGGTGGCGGTGGTGGCGGTGGTGGCGGTGGTGGCGGTGATGGTGGCGGTGATGGTGGCAGTGATGGTGGCAGTGATGGTGGCGGTGATGATGGTGGTGGTGGCGATGATGACGATGATGAGGTGGGGGGGGGCTGCACGTCAACCACGTTGGTCAAGGTGGTGGCGGTGGTGGCGGTGGTGGCGGTGATGGTGGTGGCGGTGATGGTGGTGGCAGTGATGGCAGTGATGGCAGTGATGGTGGTGGTGGCAGTGATGGCAGTGATGGTGGTGGTAGTGATGGTGATGGTGGCGGTGATGGTGGCGGTGATGGTGGCGGTGATGGTGGCGGTGATGGTGATGGTGGCGGTGATGATGGTGGTGGCGATGATGATGGCAGCGGTGATGATGATGATGGCAGCGGTGATGATGATGATGATGGCAGCAGTGATGATGGCAGCAGTGATGATGATGATGGTGATGGCGGTGGTGATTATGGGAGCGGTGATGATGGCAGCGGTGATGATGGCAGCGGTTATGATGATGGCGGTGCTGATGGTGATGATGATGATGGCGGTGATGATGGTGGTGGCGGCGGTGATGAGGATGACGATGATGAGGTGGGGGGGGGCTGCACGTCAACCACGTTGGTCAAGGTGGTGGCGGTGCCCTGGTGGATGTGAATCTGGTCCGCCTCCACCAGGCCCAGCTGCAGATGCTGGTGCTGCTGGTGGTGTTGGTGGTGCTGCTGGTGGTGGGGGTGGTGCAGCACTGCCTGGAACTCTCTCCAGCAGCTTCCATCACGGCCTGTGGGGGGGGGGGTGGTGGTGGTGGTGGTGGGGTGGGGGATTGATTGTGGGGGTGGTGGTGGTGGTGGTGGGGGGGTAGGGGGATGGTGATGGTGGTGCTGCTGGTGGTGGTGGGGGGAGGTGGTGGTGGTGAGGGGGTGGTGGTGGTGGTGGTGGTATTTGTGGTGGTGGGGGTGGGGGGGGTGGTGGGGGTGGGGGGGTTGGTGGGTGTGTTGTGGTGGGGGTGGTGGGGGGGTGGTGGGGCGGTGGTGGGGGTGGTGGGGTGGTGGTGGTGGCGGGGGTGGTGGCGGGGGTGGTGGCGGGGGTGGTGGCGGGGGTGGTGGCGGGGTGGTGGCGGGGGTGCCTTGGTGGATGTGAATCTGGTCCGCCTCCACCAGGCCCAGCTGCTTGGTGCTGCTGCAGATGCTGGTGGTGCTGCTGGTGGTGGTGGTGGTGGGGGTGGGGGTGGTGGTGGGGGTGGTGGGGTTGGGATTGATTGTGGGGGTGGTGGTGGTGGTGGGGGTGGTGGGTTGGGGATTGATTGTGGGGGTGGTGGTGGTGGTGGTGGTGGTGGGGGTGGTGGAAGGGGTGGTGGTGGGGGTGGGGGTGAAGTTAGTGGGTTCGAGAGTGAGTGTGCGTGTTCTTGACACTTCACGTGACCTTATAACGTGCACCTAGCCTGGCACAAGCACTGCAGTGACGTCACCGCCACTTTGCGGAGAAAGGCGTTTGTTTTTGTTGTTGTTTGTTGTTGTTTGTTGTTCTTGTTATTTGTTGTTGTTTGTTGTGGGGAGCGGTGGGTGTAACAGCGGTTAGCGGAGCGCTGGGCTATGAGCCCGGCCATTGCCCGAGTTTGATTCCTGCTCAAGGCCAACACCAGCAGCTGTGTGAGTGAGTGGGTGGGTGGCTGAGTGAGTGAGTGAGTGGCTGAGTGGGTGGCTGAGTGAGTGGCTGAATGGCTGAGTGAGTGGTTGAGTGGCTGAGTGAGTGAGTGGCTGAGTGATTGGGTGGGTGAGTGAGTGAGTGAGTGGCTGAGTGAGTGGCTGAGTGGGTGAGTGGTTGAGTGTGTGAGTGAGTGGCTGTGTGGCTATGTGAGTGGCTGAGTGAGTGGGTGATTGAGTGAGTGTATGAGTGGGTGAGTGGCTGAGTGGTTGAGTGTATGAGTGAGTGTGTGAGTGTGTGGCTGTGTGAGTGAGTGAGTGGCTGAGTGAGGGGCTGAGTGAGTGAGTGACTGTGTGAGTGGCTGAGTGAGTGGGTGATTGAGTGAGTAGCTGAGTGAGTGAGTGGCTGTGTGAGTGAGTGATTGAGTGAATGAGTGAGTGGGTGAGTGGCTGAGTGGGTGTGTGGATGAGTGAGTGAGTGGCTGTGTGAGTGAGTGAGTGGCTGAGTGAGTGGGTGAGTGAGTGAGTGGCTGTGTGAGAGTGATTGAGTGAGTGGGTGGGTGAGTGGATGAGTGAGTGAGTGGCTGTGTGAGTGAGTGGGTGAGTGAGTGGCTGTGTGAGTGAGTGGGTGAGTGAGTGGCTGTGTGAGTGAGTGGATGGCTGAGTGAGTGGCTGAGTGAGTGAGTGTGTGAGTGGGTGGCTGAGTGAGTGGCTGAGTGAGTGAGTGGCTGTGTGAGTGTATAAGTAGGAAGGGGGGGAGGGGGGGTTGTGGTTGCGATCTCCTCCCTGGTCACTCACCGTGGCCACGACTACTCCATCGTGCCCTCCGTCTCGGCCGTCGTCACCGTCACTGCCGCCGCCAGCGGGCGCCAGCTGCATGTACTGCCCCTGGATGGAGCTGGCCGGCAGGGCGGTGGTGGTGGTGGCGTCACCGGCAGCGCCGCTCGCGTCACCGGCTGTCTCCGCAATCAGCTGCCGCGGGGGGGGGGGGGGGAGAGGTACGGTCCAGACGGCATGGTACAGATGGTACAGTGCAGATGGTACGGTGCAGATGGTACAGTGCAGATGGTACGGTGAGGTGAACGACTCACTCACCCACCCCACCCACTCACTCACCAACTCACCCACCAACTCGCCCACCCACTCAACCACACCACTCACTCACTCACCCACCCACTCACCCACCCCACTCACTCACCCCACCCACTCATCCACCCCACTCACTCACCCACCCCACTCACTCAATCACCCACTGACTCACCCACCCCACTCACTCAACCACCCCACTCACCCACTCACTCACCCCACTCACTCACCCCACCCACTCACTCACCCCACCCACTCACTCACCCCACCCACCCACTCACTCACCCCACCCACCCACTCACTCACCCACCCACTCACCCACTCACCCATCCACCCACCCACGGAATCAACCACACACTCACCCACTCACCCATCCACCCCACTCACCCACCCACCCACTCACTCCCTCACCCATTCACCCACCCACTCACCCCCTCACCCACCCACTCACCCACTCACCGTGGGTATGATCTGCCCGCTGGCCAGCGTGTAGCTGTGCAGCTGCGTCGTCTCCTCCCTGCAGACGCCTGGAGGTGGAAGGAGGTCACCACCATCACCACCATCATCACCATCATCACCACCATCATCACCACCATCATTATCACTACCATCATTATCACCACCGCCATCACCACCATCACCGTCAGCACCGCCATCACCACCATCACCGTCAGCACCGCCATCACCACCGCCATCACCACCATCATCATCATTACCGCCATCACCACCATCACCGCCATGACCGCCATCACCGCCATCACCACCATCATCACCGCCACCACCAACATCACCACCATCAGCACAATCACCGCCATCACCACCGCCATCACCGCCATCACCACCATCATCATCACCGCCATCACCATCACCACCATCACCGCCATCACCACCATCACCACCATCACCGCCATCATCATCATCATCACCGCCATCACCACCATCACCGCCATCACCACCACCCCCATCGCCATAACCACCATCACCGCCATCACCACACATCAGCAGCATCAGCATCACCACCATCACCACCCTCACCAGCATCACCACACACCACCACCAACACCCTCACCACCCTCATCACCACCACACACCACCACCCTCACCTCCCCCATCACCGCCGCCGTGTTTAGCAGCGACTCCCGCTACGCCGGTGCCGCTGGTGCCGCTGGTGCCGCTGGTCCCGCTGGTGCCGCTGGTCCCGCTGGTGCTGCTGGTCCCGCCGGTGCCGCCGGTGCCGCCGGTCCCGCCGGTGCCGCTGGTGCCGCCGCCGTGTTTAGCAGCGACTCCCGCTACGCCGGTGCCGCTGGTCCCGCTGGTGCCGCTGGTCCCGCTGGTGCTGCTGGTCCCGCCGGTGCCGCCGGTGCCGCCGGTCCCGCCGGTGCCGCTGGTGCCGCCGGTCCCGCCGGTGCCGCGAGTGCCGCTGGTGCCGCCGGTCCCGCGAATGCCGCCGGTGCCGCTGGTGCCGCGAGTGCCGCCGGTGCCGCCGGTGCCGCTGGTGCCGCGAGTGCCGCCGGTGCCCCTGCGGCCCTTAACTGTGCAGCTCTTGCCGAGCTGCTTGCGACGCCAGGCGGAGCGGCATTTTGTATCTATGGCAAGTTTTATGCGGCACCAGTCGCCCTCAGTGATGCCGAACTTGTAGATTAAGTGGCCTGCGTCACGGTCGGCATGGTGGTGGTGGTGGTTGTTGTGGTGGTGGTGCAGGTGGTGCAGGTGGTGGTGGTGTAGGTGGTGGTTGTTGTGGTCGTCGTGGTGGTGGTGGTGCAGGTGGTGGTGGTGGTGGAGGATGGAGGGAGGGAGGTTACAATTTGTGAGTATTCAATGGGACACTCCCACTAACACCCCCCACAACCCACTCCACCCACCCCACTCACTCCCTACCCGTCCACCCCCTCCCCCCTACACACCAGCCACCACCACCGCACCATCACCACCACCACCCCACCCACGCACCCACCCACCCCACCCCACTCACACCCCACCACCACCACACCCTCCACCCACTCCACCACCACCCACCACCACCACACCCTCCCCCCACCCCACCACCACCCACCACCACCACACCCTCCCCCCACCCCACCACCACCACCCACCACCACACCCTCCCCCCACCCCACCACCACCACCCACCACCACCGCAACTCACAGCGGATGCCGTCGACCATGAGCGGGTCCAGCTGCTTCTTGCCGTGGTGCCCGCGACCCGACAAGTTGCTGGTGGCCTGCACCTCGCGATCGAAGAGGTGGTCCAGGAGGGTGAGTGCCATCTTCCTGGGCGTGCGGCAAGTGGCGGTGATGTGCAGGAGGGCCCCCGGGGCGATGGGGCAGCGCACGCGAAGATTTAAATTTGACTGGTCGCCCAGCCAAGTGCCATGCGGGAGTGGGTGGGTGGGTGGGTGAGTGGATGGAGGAGAGGGGTGGTGAGTGGGTGGGTGAGTGGGTGAGTGTGTGAGTGGGTGGGTGGGGTGGGGTGGGTGGGTCGGTGGGTGGGGTGGGGTGAGTGGGTGGGTGGGTGGGGTGGGGTGGGGTGGGTGGGTGGGTGGGGTGGGTGGGTGAGTGAGTGAGTGGCCCTGGCCCGGCACAGCGCTGGAGGTGGGGGGGAGGGGCGGGGGGTGGACGCAGAAATCAGACCGAGACTGTGGGTCTCTGTGATGAGTCTGTGGGTCTCTGCTGTGTGATGAGTCTGTGGGTCTCTGTGATGGGTCTGTGGGTCTCTGTGATGAGGCTGTGGGTCTCTGTGATGAGGCTGTGGGTCTCTGCTGTGTGATGAGTCTGTGGGTCTCTGTGATGGGTCTGTGGGTCTCTGTGATGAGTCTATGGGTCTCTGTGATGAGTCTATGGGTCTCTGTGATGAGTCTGTGGGTCTCTGCTGTGTGATGAGTCTGTGGGTCTCTGTGATGGGTCTGTGGGTCTCTGTGATGAGGCTGTGGGTCTCTGTGATGTGATGAGTCTATGGGTCTCTGTGATGAGTCTGTGGGTCTGCTGTGTGATGAGTCTGTGGGTCTGCTGTGTGATGAGTCTGTGGGTCTGCTGTGTGATGAGTCTGTGGGTCTCTGCTGTGTGATGAGTCTGTGGGTCTCTGTGATGAGTCTGTGGGTCTCTGTGATGAGTCTGTGGGTCTCTGTGATGAGTCTGTGGGTCTCTGTGATGAGTCTGTGGGTCTCTGTGATGAGTCTGTGGGTCTCTGTGATGAGTCTGTGGGTCTCTGTGATGAGTCTGTGGGTCTCTGTGATGAGTCTGTGGGTCTCTGTGATGAGTCTATGGGTCGATGTGATGAGTCTGTGGGTCTTTGTGATGAGTCTGTGGGTCTCTGTGATGAGTCTGTGGGTCTCTGTGATGTGATGAGTCTGTGGGTCTCTGTGATGTGATGAGTCTGTGGGTCTCTGTGATGAGTCTGTGGGTCTCTGTGATGTTATGAGTCTGTGGGTCTCTGTGATGAGTCTGTGGGTCTCTGCGATGTGATGAGTCTATGGGTCTCTGTGATGAGTCTGTGGGTCTCTGTGATGAGTCTGTGGGTCTCTGTGGGAGTCTGTGGCTCTCTGCTGTGTGATGAGTATATGGGTCTCTGCTGTGTGATGAGTCTATGGCTCTCTGCTGTGCGATGAGTCTATGGGTCTCTGCTGTGATGAGTCTACGTCTCTCTCCGACCTTCCCGCACCCAATGCCGACCTGCGAACTTTCATGGACGAGTGCATGACGCCCCAGGGTGAGCCGGCCTGCATCGACACGGTGGGTGCCCCGGCCACACCGCCACCGCCAGCGTACCTGCCCAGCAGCACGAGGCTCAACTTTTCCTCGACGTGGGCCAGGATCCGAGCCTCCATTGCCTCCAGGCGGTCGCACACAGCCTCGTGAAGGTCCACCAACAGGGCCTGCACGGCATGAGACGCGGGGGGGGAGGCAGACAGAAAGCAGACTGAGTATGTGGGTCTCTGCTGTGTGATGAGTCTATGGGTCTCTGCTGTGTTATGAGTCTATGGGTCTCTGCTGTGTGATGAGTCTGTGGCTCTCTGCTGTGTGATGAGTCTATGGGTCTCTGCTTTGTGATGAGTCAGTGGGTCTCTGCTGTGTGAGTCTGTGGGTGTCTGTGTGTGATGAGTCTGTGGGTGTCTGCGTGTGACGAGTCTGTGGGTGTCTGTGTGTGATGAGTCTGTGGGTGTCTCTGCTGTGTGATGAGTCTGTGGATCTCTGCCGTGTGATGAGTCTGTGGGTCTCTGTGATGGGTCTGTGGGTCTCTGTGATGAGGCTGTGGGTCTCTGTGATGAGTCTGTGGGTCTCTGTGATGAGTCTGTGGGTCTCTGCTGTGTGATGGGTCTGTGGGTCTCTGTGATGGGTCTGTGGGTCTCTGTGATGAGTCTATGGGTCTCTGTGATGAGTCTGTGGGTCTCTGCTGTGTGATGAGTCTGTGGGTCTCTGTGATGGGTCTGTGGGTCTCTGTGATGAGGCTGTGGGTCTCTGTGATGAGTCTGTGGGTCTCTGTGATGAGTCTGTTGGTCTCTGTGATGAGTCTGTGGGTCTCTGTGATGTGATGAGTCTATGGGTCTCTGTGATGAGTCTGTGGGTCTGCTGTGTGATGAGTCTGTGGGTCTGCTGTGTGATGAGTCTGTGGGTCTCTGCTGTGTGATGAGTCTGTGGGTCTCTGTGATGAGTCTGTGGGTCTCTGTGATGAGTCTGTGGGTCTCTGTGATGAGTCTGTGGGTCTCTGTGATGAGTCTGTGGGTCTCTGTGATGAGTCTGTGGGTCTCTGTGATGAGTCTGTGGGTCTCTGTGATGAGTCTGTGGGTCTCTGTGATGAGTCTGTGGGTCTCTGTGATGAGTATGTGGGTCTCTGTGATGAGTCTGTGGGTCTCTGTGATGTGATGAGTCTGTGGGTCTCTGTGATGAGTCTGTGGGTCTCTGCGATGTGATGAGTCTATGGGTCTCTGTGATGAGTCTGTCGGTCTCTGTGATGAGTCTGTGGGTCTCTGTGATGAGTCTGTGGGTCTCTGTGATGAGTCTGTGGGTCTCTGTGATGAGTCTGTGGGTGTCTGTGTGTGATGAGTCTGTGGGTGTCTCTGCTGTGTGATGAGTCTGTGGATCTCTGCCGTGTGATGAGTCTATGGGTCTCTGTGTGTGAGTCTGTGGATCTCTGCTGTGTGAGTCTATGGGTCTCTGTGTGTGCGAGTCTGTGGGTCTCTGTGTGTGATGAGTCTGCGGGTCTGTGTGATGAGTCTGTGGGTCTCTGCTGTTTGATGAGTCGATGGGTCTCTGTGTGCGAGTCTGTGGGTCTCTGTTGTTTGATGAGTCTATGGGTCTCTGCTGTGTGATGAGTCTGTGGGTCTCTATTGTGTGAGTCTATGGGTCTCTGTGTGTGTGAGTCTGTGGGTCTCTGCTGTGTGCGAGTCTGTGGGTCTCTGCTGTGTGATGAGTCTGTGGGTCTCTGTGTGTGATGAGTCTGTGAGTCTGTGTGTGATGAGTCTGTGGGTCTCTGTGTGTGATGAATCTATGGGTCTCTGCTGTGTGATGAGTCTATGGGTCTCTGCTTTGTGATGAGTCAGTGGGTCTCTGCTGTGTGAGTCTGTGGGTGTCTGTGTGTGATGAGTCTGTGGGTGTCTGTGTGTGATGAGTCTGTGGATCTCTGCCGTGTGATGAGTCTATGGGTCTCTGCTGTGTGATGAGTCTGTGGGTGTCTGTGTGTGATGAGTCTGTGGGTCTCTATTGTGTGAGTCTATGGGTCTCTGTGTGCGAGTCTGTGGGTCTCTGTTGTGTGATGAGTCTATGGGTCTCTGCTGTGTGATGAGTCTGTGGGTCTCTATTGTGTGAGTCTATGGGTCTCTGTGTGTGAGTTTATGGGTCTCTGTGTGTGAGTCTGTGGGTCTGTGTGTGTGAGTCTGTGGGTCTCTGCTGTGTGCGAGTCTGTGGGTCTCTGCTGTGTGATGAGTCTGTGGGTCTCTGTGTGTGATGAGTCTGTGGGTCTCTGCTGTGTGATGAGTCTATGGGTCTCTGCCGTGTGACGAGTCTGTGGGTCTCTGCCGTGTGATGAGTCTGTGGGTCTCTGCCGTGTGATGAGTCTATGGCTCTCTGCTGTGTGATGAGTCTATGGGTCTCTGCCGTGTGATGAGTCTATGGGTCTCTGCCGTGTGATGAGTCTATGGCTCTCTGCTGTGTGATGAGTCTATGGGTCTCTGCTGTGTGATGAGTCTGTGGCTCTCTGCTGTGTGATGAGTCTATGGCTCTCTGCTGTGTGATGAGTCTATGGGTCTCTGCTTTGTGATGAGTCAGTGGGTCTCTGATGTGTGAGTCTGTGGGTGTCTGTGTGTGATGAGTCTGTGGGTCTCTGCTGTGTGATGAGTCTGTGGGACTCTGCTGTGTGATGAGTCTGTGGGTCTCTGTGTGATGAGTCTATGGCTCTCTGCTGTGTGATGAGTCTGTGGCTCTCTGCTGTGTGATGAGTCTGTGGGTCTCTGCTGTGTGATGAGTCTATGGGTCTCTGCCGTGTGATGAGTCTGTGGGTCTCTGCCGTGTGATGAGTCTGTGGGTCTCTGCCGTGTGATGAGTCTATGGCTCTCTGACGTGTGATGAGTCTATGGGTCTCTGCCGTGTGATGAGTCTATGGGTCTCTGCCGTGTTATGAGTCTATGGGTCTCTGCTGTGTGATGAGTCTGTGGGTCTCTGCTGTGTGATGAGTCTGTGGGTCTCTGCTGTGTGATGAGTCTGTGGATCTCTATTGTGTGAGTCTATGGGTTTCTGTGTGTGAGTCTATGGGTCTCTGTGTGTGTGAGTCTGTGGGTCTCTGCTGTGTGCGAGTCTGTGGGTCTCTGCTGTGTGATGAGTCTGTGGGTCTCTGCTGTGTGATGAGTCTGTGGGTCTCTGTGTGTGATGAGTCTGTGAGTCTGTGTGTGATGAGTCTGTGGGTCTCTGTGTGTGATGAGTCTATGGGTCTCTGCTGTGTGATGAGTCTGTGGGTCTCTGCTGTGTGATGAGTCTATGGCTCTCTGCTGTGTGATGAGTCTGTGGGTCTCTGCTGTGTGATGAGTCTATGGGTCTCTGCCATGTGATGAGTCTATGGGTCTCTGCCGTGTGATGAGGCTGTGGGTCTCTGCCGTGTGATGAGTCTATGGCTCTCTGCCGTGTGATGAGTCTATGGGTCTCTGCCGTGTGATGAGTCTATGGGTCTCTGTTGTGTGATGAGTCTATGGCTCTCTGCTGTGTGATGAGTCTATGGGTCTCTGCTGTGTTATGAGTCTATGGGTCTCTGCTGTGTTATGAGTCTATGGGTCTATTGTATGAGTCTATGGCTCTCTGCTGTGTGATGAGTCTATGGCTCTCTGCTGTGTGATGAGTCTATGGCTCTCTGCTGTGTGATGAGTCTATGGCTCTCTGCTGTGTGATGAGTCTATGGCTCTCTGCTGTGTGATGAGTCTATGGCTCTCTGCTGTGTGATGAGTCTATGGCTCTCTGCTGTGTGATGAGTCTATGGGTCTCTGCTGTGTGATGAGTCTATGGGTCTCTGCTGTGTGATGAGTCTATGGCTCTCTGCTGTGTGATGAGTCTATGGGTCTCTGCTTTGTGATGAGTCAGTGGGTCTCTGCTGTGTGAGTCTGTGGGTGTCTGTGTGTGATGAGTCTGTGGGTGTCTGCGTGTGACGAGTCTGTGGGTGTCTGTGTGTGATGAGTCTGTGGGTGTCTCTGCTGTGTGATGAGTCTGTGGATCTCTGCCGTGTGATGAGTCTATGGGTCTCTGTGTGTGAGTCTGTGGATCTCTGCTGTGTGAGTCTATGGGTCTCTGTGTGTGCGAGTCTGTGGGTCTCTGTGTGCGAGTCTGTGGGTCTCTGTTGTGTGATGAGTCTATGGGTCTCTGCTGTGTGATGAGTCTGTGGGTCTCTGCTGTGTGATGAGTCTGTGGGTCTCTGCTGTGTGATGAGTCTGTGGGTCTCTGTGTGATGAGTCTATGGCTCTCTGCTGTGTGATGAGTCTGTGGCTTTCTGCTGTGTGATGAGTCTATGGGTCTCTGCCGTGTGATGAGTCTATGGGTATTATAGTAGGTTGTTACCCTTTTAACTGGTACAAAACTGACACCTTTATTCAAGGCATCATGTTTGCAATGACCACAACACAAGTAGTCAAAAAAGCAAACAAAAAGAAGCAACCCTGATAAGGATGATAATATGCACGAGCTCTCAATACTCTGATATTGCACTGTGTTTGAGTTGTACGCCTTCTGGTGTCATCTGGCCCTACACCAATGGGGACTAGGCTCTAAAGAAAGCCGTCTCGGGTGTGGGCCAATCAACTTCAAGGACAGTGCATATTATCATCCTTATCAGAGTTGCTTCTTTTTGTTTGCTTTTTTGACTACTTGTGTTGTGGTCATTGCAAACATGATGCCTTGAATAAAGGTGTCAGTTTTGTACCAGTTAAAAGGGTAAAAACATACTATTATATTTTGCCACTGGTAAAAGAGATCTCATAGTGTAAATGCTTACCCCGAGCTCTCAATACTCTGATATTGCACTGTGTTTGAGTTGTACGCCTTCTGGTGTCATCTGGCCCTACACCAATGGGGACTAGGCTCTAAAGAAAGCCGTCTCGGGTGTGGGCCAATCAACTTCAAGGACAGTGCATATTATCATCCTTATCAGAGTTGCTTCTTTTTGTTTGCTTTTTTGACTACTTGTGTTGTGGTCATTGCAAACATGATGCCTTGAATAAAGGTGTCAGTTTTGTACCAGTTAAAAGGGTAAAAACCTACTATTATATTTTGCCACTGGTAAAAGAGATCTCATAGTGTGAGTCTATGGGTCTCTGCCGTGTGATGAGTCTGTGGGTCTCTGCCGTGTGATGAGTCTATGGCTCTCTGCTGTGTGATGAGTCTATGGGTGTCTGCCGTGTGATGAGTCTATGGGTCTCTGCCGTGTGATGAGTCTATGGCTCTCTGCTGTGTGATGAGTCTATGGGTCTCTGCTGTGTTATGAGTCTATGGGTCTCTGCTGTGTGATGAGTCTGTGGCACTCTGCTGTGTGATGAGTCTATGGGTCTCTGCTTTGTGATGAGTCAGTGGGTCTCTGATGTGTGAGTCTGTGGGTGTCTGTGTGTGAGTCTATGGGTCTCTGTGTGTGAGTCTATGGGTCTGTGTGTGAGTCTATGGGTCTCTGCTGTGTGAGTCTGTGGGTCTCTGCTGTGTGATGAGTCTGTGGGACTCTGCTGTGTGATGAGTCTGTGGGTCTCTGTGTGATGAGTCTATGGCTCTCTGCTGTGTGATGAGTCTGTGGCTCTCTGCTGTGTGATGAGTCTGTGGGTCTCTGCTGTGTGATGAGTCTATGGGTCTCTGCCGTGTGATGAGTCTATGGGTCTCTGCCGTGTGAGGAGTCTGTGGGTCTCTGCCGTGTGATGAGTCTATGGCTCTCTGCCGTGTGATGAGTCTATGGGTCTCTGCCGTGTGATGAGTCTACGGCTCTCTGCTGTGTGATGAGTCTATGGGTCTCTGCTGTGTGATGAGTCTATGGCTCTCTGCTGTGTGATGAGTCTATGGCTCTCTGCTGCGTGCTGAGTCTATGGCTCTCTGCTGTGTGATGAGTCTATGGCTCTCTGCTGTGTGATGAGTCTATGGCTCTCTGTTGTGTGATGAGTCTATGGGTCTCTGCTTTGTGATGAGTCAGTGGGTCTCGGCTGTGTAAGTCTGTGGGTGTCTGTGTGTGATGAGTCTGTGGGTGTCTGTGTGTGATGAGTCTGTGGGTGTCTGTGTGTGATGAGTCTGTGGGTGTCTGCTGTGTGATGAGTCTGTGGATCTCTGCTGTGTGATGAGTCTGTGGGTCTCTGCCGTGTGATGAGTCTATGGCTCTCTGCTGTGTGATGAGGCTGTGGGTCTCTGCCGTGTGATGAGTCTATGGGTCTCTGTGTGTGAGTCTGTGGGTCTCTGTGTGTGATGAGTCTGTGGGTGTCTGTGTGTGCGAGTCTGTGGGTCTCTGTGTGCGAGTCTGTGGGTCTCTGTTGTGTGATGAGTCTATGGCTCTCTGCTGTGTGATGAGTCTATGGGTCTCTGCTTTGTGATGAGTCAGTGGGTCTCTGTGTGTGATGAGTCTGCGGGTCTGTGTGATGAGTCTGTGGGTCTCTGCTGTTTGATGAGTCGATGGGTCTCTGTGTGTGAGTCTGTGGGTCTCTGTGTGTGATGAGTCTGTGGGTGTCTGTGTGTGCGAGTCTGTGGGTCTCTGTGTGCGAGTCTGTGGGTCTCTGTTGTGTGATGAGTCTATGGCTCTCTGCAGTGTGATGAGTCTGTGGGTCTCTGCTATGTGATGAGTCTATGGGTCTCTGCTGTGTGATGAGTCTATGGGTCTCTGCTGTGTGATGAGTCTACGACTCTGCTGTGTGATGGTTCTGACCCTGAGGCTGGCGTCATCCGTCACCTCTCTGCTGGTGCCGGCGAAGACCTGGAAGCGCGGGCGCTTCAGCGGCGGAGCCATCTGGCTACCATGAGAGATTCGTTCATGAGGCTATCCACATATATAAACACAGAGACAATTTCAACCGAGAAGATGGATTCTGGCTTAGCAATCATTGGAAGGACGTAATAAACCATTTCGGATCTTAACTGATTGTGTTCACGTTTACGGTGACTTTCAGACCGCGTTCCACTCACTGGCATTGTATTCTCCGCAGAGAATGGATGCTTTGCTCCGCTGCATTGACATATTTTGTTGCTTCCTCTTAGTATCTTTCACACGACGGTCAACAGTACAGTGTATAATAACAAATAGTTTAAAAATGTATATGCTTAATACAATGTACAAAGTAATATATAGTATCGTAATTGTATAGTGAATATACAGCAGTGTAATATACATTAGGGTGGGTAGAATAATACATAGTGTAATATTACAATGGATAAGGTATAGGGTGGTTTATAGCAATACAGTATATATTTTAATGTTTGGGTTTGTCTATGGCAGTATATAGTACGGTGTAGACTCGTGTGATGTAAGAGAATAAAGTTTAGATGGAAGCATATTATATTTTTTACGACGTAGAATTGTAATGTATTACTTACTGTTAGTAACTCAGCTTATTGTAGAGTATATTTAGTATAATTATGATACTATGTAGTTTATACTTTAGTTGTTTACGTGGTGGTTTTAGTTATTGCTGCTACATACTATTGTAATAAATGGACTCGACCACAGTATCTGGTCTGGTGTCCTTTATTCGGGTTCGTTTCTGTTTCCCACACGGCTGTCCTTTATCTGGCTCCTTCCACACGGTGCCGACTTCGCTGTCGCTCCCGTCACCGCCAACAGCCCCGCTGTTGGTCTCCGTCGCTCCCGTAGCTCCTTAGCAGCCTTGCTGCTGTTCCCCCACACGCAGCCCCTCCGGCTGCTGTCGCTCCCGTAGCCCTCTTGCTCTGCAGCCCCCGGCTGCTGTAGCCCCTAGCAGCCTCGCTGCTGTCTCCCACACGCAGCCCCTCCGGCTGCTGTCGCTCCCGTAGCCCTCTTGCTCTGCAGCCCCCGGCTGCTGTAGCCCCTAGCAGCCTCGCTGCTGTCTCCCACACGCAGCCTCTCCGGCTGCTGTCGCTGCTCCCAGCTTTCGCCCTCCCTGGCCTCACCCTCGTCCAGTCTCCAACCAACTCCCTTCCATCCCGCTGGCTGGCGCTGTCACCGAGCCCCTCAGCCACCAGGCTGAGGGCACGGCGACCACCCAACGCGGTCTCCACTCTTCCCTCGCCCGACTCCTCGATCTCTTCCTGTCTCACCGCTATACTATCTCCCTCTCACGTGACCCTGACTCCTCCCCACATGACGTCACATCCGCCAAGCCCTTTACGCCCGCATTACACTATTAACACTTCTTCCCTTTATTAATGCTACCCCTATCCCCTCCCTGTGATGCTGCTAATCCTGCATCATGCACGGGCAAAGTAGCACTAATCACATACCTGCATTTCTCATATCCCCTCCCTTGGATGCTGCTAATCCTGCATAATGCACGGACATAAGTAGTACTAATCACATACCTGCATTTCCCATAAATATGCTAAATTCCTCTTGATATGCAAATTCTTTTGTCAAGGCGCCCTTCCCCCCCCCCCTTCCAACCCAGCTTATATATATGCTCCAAGCACGTGTGCTGTTTCATTCAGACTCTGTCGCCTCGACAGACCTGGTTTCACCTGAGGACGGCTGCTTGCGTTGTGGCCAAAACGTCGTGGGAATTATTTTATTGTTTTATTTTTATTATTTTATTACTTCCCTTCTATGTGACTTTACCGAAAGAACCAAGAAGATGAACCTTACACTTATTACTACACCGCATTACACTTATTACTACACACATTACACTTATTACACATTATTCTTATTATAACATTATACTCGTTATAACATATTATAATTACGGCTTTGTGTCAATGAGAGATTTGGAGGTTTGTTGACTGCACTTAATCAAACAAACTTCGTAACATTTGAAATGTAATGCAATGCAACACAGAGAGTCGGTCAACACAATTGACGCATCGCCTGGCTGATTGCGTTCTTCCACAGATTGCTAAACTAAGCGAGAGAATTGAAGCGAACGCCATCAGGCGAGGGCAGGAGGCAAGGCCCCGCGTTGTAAAGTTCCAACGTGGACATCGCTTCCATGCTCGCTGCTACTCAATTGACATCCCTACGAGAGAGAGCGCGAGGCTCTACCTCGGTATACAACAACAACCACCACATCCACCACCACATCCACCACCACATCCACCACCACAACAACCACCACAACCACCACATCCTCCACCACAACCACAACAACCACCACAACCACCACTACAACCACCACAACCGCGATGAAAATTTCTCACCTCGAATTTCAGTGTGAGCACGGAGATGCAACAGTCACGCAGCAGCAGGCCGTGACGTCACTTCCAGGGTACAAGACACGCCCCTCCCGCAATGAGCGTCTCTTAACTTAAAAAATTATGTTAATGAGCCCCGCCAATACGTGGAGGGGTGGGGTGCGCGTGCTGAACCCGTCGCAATGAACTCGCGACGGCTTTCACGAATAAATTATGTTAATGAGGTGCCAGTCACTGGGCGTGGCTTTGCCCAAATAAGGATTGGCATTGGAAGATATCGTCTTCTTAGGTTTTTTCGGTAAAGTCACGTAGAAAGTAAAATAAAATAAAAACAAAAATCACGACGTTTCGGAGGCAACACAAGTCTCCGTCATCAGGTGGGACCGTCACAGCCAGATTAGCTGTATCAAGTGAGGCAATGATTCAAGATGTAATCCCTTAAAAGCGAGTTGAGGGGGGAGGGAGAGGGAGGGGGGAGCTCATCAGACTATGGTAGCCAATGAAAGGAACGTATCGGGAGGGAGGGGGGGCGAGGCCAAAAGGGTGGGCGATGGACGTGGAAGCGCTTGTGCCCAAGCGGCCAATTACTGCACACGCCAACACAATGGAGCGATTGTGCGCAAGCGGCCAGCCACTGCACCCGCCAACACAATGGGCAGAGAGGAGGAGGGGGAGGTCTAATACACATGATAGACAAAAGAACGAAAATGATGATGGGTACAAACTTAGGGGGAGCTCATCAGACTATGGTAGCCAATGAATGGAACGTATCGGGAGGGAGGGGGGGGGGCGGGGGGGGGGGGGGCGAGGCCAAAGGGTGGGCGACGGACGTGGAAGCGCTTGTGCGCAAGCGGCCAATTACTGCACACGCCAACACAATGGAGAGAGAGGGGGAGTGGGGGGTCTGATACACATGATAGACAAAAGAACGAAAATGCCTATGTTTATACCAATGCTGGCTGAACAATGAAGAGAGTACTGTTAAAATAACTGGGGATGTTAACACTCGGTAAAGTACAGTAAAATAGTGCCTGTCAGATAAGATGGTCCAAAAAGACTTAATCACAAATTTTTTGGACCATCTTATCTGACAGGCACTATTTTACTGTACTTTACCGAGTGTTAACATCCCCAGTTATTTTAACAGTACTCTCTTCATTGTTCAGCCAGCATTGGTATAAACATAGGCATTTTCGTTCTTTTGTCTATCATGTGTATCAGACCCCCCACTCCCCCTCTCTCTCCATTGTGTTGGCGTGTGCAGTAATTGGCCGCTTGCGCACAAGCGCTTCCACGTCCGTCGCCCACCCTTTGGCCTCGCCCCCCCCCCCCCCGCCCCCCCCCCTCCCTCCCGATACGTTCCATTCATTGGCTACCATAGTCTGATGAGCTCCCCCTAAGTTTGTACCCATCATCATTTTCGTTCTTTTGTCTATCATGTGTATTAGACCTCCCCCTCCTCCTCTCTGCCCATTGTGTTGGCGGGTGCAGTGGCTGGCCGCTTGCGCACAATCGCTCCATTGTGTTGGCGTGTGCAGTAATTGGCCGCTTGGGCACAAGCGCTTCCACGTCCATCGCCCACCCTTTTGGCCTCGCCCCCCCTCCCTCCCGATACGTTCCTTTCATTGGCTACCATAGTCTGATGAGCTCCCCCCTCCCTCTCCCTCCCCCCTCAACTCGCTTTTAAGGGATTACATCTTGAATCATTGCCTCACTTGATACAGCTAATCTGGCTGTGACGGTCCCACCTGATGACGGAGACTTGTGTTGCCTCCGAAACGTCGTGATTTTTGTTTTTATTTTATTTTACTTTCTACGTGACTTTACCGGAAAAAACCTAAGAAGATGATTCCTTGCAGTCACGAAAGCTTCAAATCTAGAATGGAAGATATCGGTTGCGGCCGAGCGGAAGTGACGTCAGGAGGTGGGCGAATACCTTGGTGACATGACGTCACTAGCGAAGCACACCTCCCCCTGACGTTTGACGTCGATGAGGTCACGCTGAGCGGCGACGTCAGAGAGCGGGGTCAGAGTTCAAGTTTGTTGACAACAGTGGAGCGGCAGTGTCGTGGTGAGCGCTGCGCTCCGCACCGACCAGCCGAGTTCCATTCCCGCTCGTGGCCAACACCGCCAGTGACGACTTTCTGAACCGGTCCTGAGCCTCCCCTACGTCGACTCAGCCTCAAACGAGTACCCGGTGCGGTGTGTCAACATCGCCACTGGGGAGACAAAGGCGGCCGGGCGTGGTGCTGGCCACCCACCCCCTCGTGTGCCGTCCCACCCTTAATAGGTGCTCGCTAACAGCACTTGCCCCTGCAGTCTGTACGGGGGATCGTTGTCTTTGTGTGTTGGGAGCAAGTTTGTGTGGCGTGTAGCCTTGGGAGTTGAACGGGCGACTGCTGGTACTGACAGTCGTTGACTGCGGTTGGACAGACGCTGATAGACAGACACACACAGACAAGACAGGCGGACAGACACAGACAAGAGGAACACAGAGACACAGAGACGACATAGACAGAGACAGGCAGAGAGAGAGAGACACAGAGGCGAACAGAGACACAGACGGACAGAGAGATGTTGAATCGAACTCACTGAACTCGCTCCATTGAAAGAGATTCCTCGATCTTTGCCCATCCCCGGAAGTCGTTCTCGTTTCTATTTATTTCATTGTGTGTGGTGTGTAGTGTAATCAATGTGGGATATCGATGTACACGGATATGAACAAGATCAGCAGACAAGACGTCTTTCGTACTCTTTGGTTCTTTCGGTAAAGTCACGTAGGTAGAACAAGTAAAATAATAATAAATAAATCACGACGTTTGGATCGCAACACGAGCGGTCGTCCTCAGGCGAAAACATCCAGACATTGTCGCGGCAGAAGTCACGTGAGCTACAGCTGAGCATTGTTGTAATGCGGTGGGCTCACTCGAAATTGATTTCTGTAAGACGAAGGTACTTTGAAAACCCACTGGCGATGCTCTTTTATATAAGCGCACAACTTGATCTATCTGTATTCTTAGTTCTTTCTTAAAATTATTCATTTTGATTTCATTTTTTACCTACGTGACTTTACAGAAAGAACTAAGAATATGAATCCTTGCAGTCACGAAAGCTTCAAATCTAGAATTAATCTGTGATGAATGCTGCACTTTCCGTCGTTTTCATGCAGGGGGCGCTATAACCCTACGCGCCCCCTGCATGAACGACGGAGGCACAGGGACAGACGTTCGATCACGTTGGAATCGATCTGCAGACGGCGGTCTTCTCGCACGGCCAGCTCTGTCGCCTCATCTCAATCCCGCGATCCCAACCAGGTGAAAGTCCGCATCGAACCGAATCCCCGGCAAGGCCACCTACTTAACGACGAGAGAAAATTCACACGAAATGTCGTTTTCAATTAAGTCTTCCAGATGTAAAATTGTATTGAAGAAACACAATTCAAAACATAATACAATTCAAAGTTGTTTCATTTTAAAACTTCAAAACGGAGCATTGGGAGTTGGCGTGGATGCGTCGTTCGTGTGCAATTTTTTCGTGACTTTCCTGGCCCAAGGCCGTAAATGGTTGTGAGGGGCACCGCAGGCAGTCAGGCTTGCTTCACCCCATGGTTGTCAACATCCAGACGTTAATCGGCAAGGGCCATTTCTCGTCCCAATTCGACAAAATCTACGTCAACACGTAATACAAAATTATAATTCGTGTTGTTGAGAATGTATCTCCTCTACGTGTAACTTTTGGGTGGTATGCCTTGTAATTGATGAATGATCCGAGTGTGCTCCCTATTTCAAAGACAATGAGTTGCTCCAGAGAAAGATGCTTCCTGAAAACACAAAAATACCCTTTGACCTGTATCACAAGAACAATGAGTCTCACCTGAGTTATCTGTACAGGTTACTTGCAAAACACACACTGTGTCCTAACATCACTTATTCAATGTTTGACCCTCATAGACAAAAGGTTGCATGTACGCACACAATCAGACAAGTATTCATTGTAACTTATTGACAGGCATATGATCAAAATTGAATTACTGCACTGAAATATACTGCATCAGGTTACATCCTATTAACTAGAAGCTAATTAAAAAAATACGCACCGTCTATGCATGTACAACATACTAATGCACCATTCAAAACGAGTCGACCATTGCATGCTGGCATCTGGGTAAAAATTTAGCAAATTCTAAACATTACCTACAAACTCCACAACTGAGATGCCACATCAACCATCGCCCCCTACTGACAGGCTCTTGTCCACATGCAGGCCGGTAAAGGGCCACCACCTTGTGCCACACAGGGGCAGCTGCTACTTGGGGATGCTCTTCGAGTGTTTGAGACGAGATACGATGCAAAACTCCGAATTGCCGAGGCAATTAAGCAAGGACAATATAAATGCAATTGATAACAGTGAATGCTTGGGAGCTTATTGGCATTCGCTCCTGGTTAGAGATCTACCCAACACACAGGTTCACAAAGACTGGCCGCTCTTACCCTGCAGGTTGAACCTAGGAATTGAGTGTTCAACTTCACATTCTTGTCATTAAAAGCCTGTGACAAAGGTGCATCTACTGGAGCGACATCGTCTCAGGCTTACACATCTACCGTGTCTCCAATTGACTTTGTATTGTCTCGGAGGAAGTCCACCCACACCTCCACTTCCACAAACTGCTGGGAGTTGCCTCGCTCTGCCTCACAGTCAGGATTCTTCTCCTGCTTCACGTTGCCTCCATCAATGTGAAAGTCCGATTTTGGAATTTAATCTTCATTTTCACATTTTACCTTCACTTCTTCGCTCTTCACCATCACCTCTTCACATTTCACCTTCACCTCTTCATATTTCACCTTGTTACCTTTAAAAGTGTCCAAGCTGGGATTGTCATCCGGTTCTTGTTTGATGAGGGATGGGCTCATTGCGGCACTGACTTTCACAAGCTGATTTCACACTCCACTGCTAGTGGATCTTCTGATGCTTGTGTGTTCTCTGGTGTATTTGAGTGAACATCGCCACGTGTCTTGAGTGAACACCGCCACACGTCCAGAGTGAACTCCGCCACGTGTCTTGAGTGAACACCGCCACGTGTCTTGAGTGAACACCGCCACGCGTCTAGAGTGAACATCGCCACGCGTCTAGAGTGAACTCCGCCACGCGTCTAGAGTGAACATCGCCACGCGTCTAGAGTGAACTCCGCCACGCGTCTAGAGTGAACACCGCCACGCGTCTAGAGTGAACACCGCCACGCGTCTAGAGTGAACACCGCCACGCGTCTAGAGCGAACACCGCCACACGTCTAGAGCGAACACCGCCACGCGTCTAGAGTGAACACCGCCACACGTCTAGAGTGAACTCCGCCACGCGTCTAGAGTGAACACCGCCACGCGTCTAGAGTGAACACCGCCACGCGTCTAGAGTGAACACCGCCACGCGTCCAGAGTGAACTCCGCCACGCGTCTAGAGTGAACTCCGCCACGCGTCTAGAGTGAACACCGCCACGCGTCTAGAGTGAACACCGCCACGCGTCTAGAGTGAACACCGCCACGCGTCTAGAGTGAACACCGCCACACGTCCAGAGTGAACTCCACCACGTGTCTAGAGTGAACTCCACCACGTGTCTAGAGTGAACTCCGCTACGTGTCTAGAGTGAACTCCGCCACGCGTCTAGAGTGAACACCGCCACGCGTCCAGAGTGAACTCCGCCACGTGTCTAGAGTGAACACCGCCACGCGTCTAGAGTGAACACCGCCACGTGTCTAGAGTGAACTCCGCCACACGTCTAGAGTGAACTCCGCCACGCGTCTAGAGTGAACACCATCACGTGTCTAGAGTGAACTCCGCCACGTGTCTAGAGTGAACACCGCCACGTGTCTAGAGTGAACTCCGCCACACGTCTAGAGTGAACACCATCACGTGTCTAGAGTGAACACCACCACGTGTCTAGAGTGAACACCGCCACGCGTCTAGAGTGAACACCGTCACGTGTCTAGAGTGAACTCCGCCACGCGTCTAGAGTGAACACCATCACGTGTCTAGAGTGAACTCCGCCACGCGTCTAGAGTGAACACCGCCACGTGTCTAGAGTGAACTCCGCCACGCGTCTAGAGTGAACACCGCCACGCGTCTAGAGTGAACACCGCCACACGTCCAGAGTGAACTCCGCCACGTGTCTAGAGTGAACTCCGCCACGTGTCTAGAGTGAACACCGCCACGCGTCTAGAGTGAACACCGCCACGCGTCTAGAGTGAACACCGCCACGCTGTTGACGAGCCTCACCTTGTTGTTATTGTTGTTGTGGGCAAGTCGCTTCTGAAAACAAGAGCGGTATATCAGCTCAAGCGGGTGTGGCCTGGTAAAAAAAATGGAAAAAAACCTATTAAACTTAGAGTCAGCTAACATAACAGTCAACACCCTACCTGGTTGATAACGTTCTTCCAAAGATTGCTCAATTTGAGAGAGAGACACGGAGACACATAGACAGACACATAAGCAGAGAGAGAGAGATGACACAAAGACACACAGAGAGAGACACAGATATAGACACACAGAGAGAGATGACACAGAGAGAGACACACATAGGCACACAGAGAAACAACGCCTCTGTGTTGAGGCCTTAAATAGAGAGAGGGGGGGGGGTAGAGAAGGGGGTAGAGAAACTAGCACGTCAATGCAAGGCCGTAGCCATGGAGTCAACATTGGGGGGGACCAAATCTTCCACGGGTCTGGGGTCCCCCCCCCAGAAAAATATCTAAATTTGAAAACTATTTTCCTGCCATTTCCTCCCTAAAATATTTTTAAAAGTTCACTAGCACATGGCATGGACTTTGTTTTATTTGATACAATAATGTCTAATAGGGTATTGTAATACATTGCTGTTTCTTTTTTACCTTTCTTGTTTCATAGTGTGTAATGGCAGAGATTAGGGATTCATAAAGTACAACGCAATCCTATAAACAGGAATCTATGCATTGTTATATGAAGACAAGTCCAGATTTCGTGGCCAAGGTTTAGCAAATTGTTGTCTTTATTAACAGAGCATCACAATTATTATTTACAAATAATTTTACAGAAACATATTGGGGGGCATATTTGATTATTATACGTATTATAACATATTATAACATTATAATTATGACATATTATACTTATTATAACATTATAATTATTATATATTATAACATAATATTATACTTATTATAACATGTTATAATGACGGCCTTGTGTCAATGAGAGACTTGGAGGTTTGGAGACTGCACAGAGAGAGAGAGAGACACTTAATGTAATGCAACACAGAGAGTCGGTCAACACACCAACTCACGTACTCTTAGGTTTTGTCGGTAAAGTCACCACGTAGGTAAAAAATGAAATTAAAATTAATGAAAGTAAAGCTTAATAACCAGGCTACAGTCTACATTATAGACTGCCAGTACACTCACCCAGCTTAATAACCAGGCTACAGTCTACGTTACTACGTTATAGACTGCCAGTACACTCACCCAGCTTAATAACCAGGCTACAGTCTACATTATAGACTGCCAGTACACTCACCCAGCTTAATAACCAGGCTACAGTCCACATTATAGACTGCCAGTACACTCACTTCAGTCCTCGGACTGGTTTACAGCAGCGTCCTGCATTGAGTTTTTATTGTAAGATTTCTGTTTCGGCCAATTAATGATGACGAGTGTTAATACAAGTGGGAGAAAACCGGAGCACCCGAGAAAAACCCACGCCATGTGCGTGGTGGCAACACTCTATCCCTGCACAGATGGAAACAGGTGGCAATTAATCCGCTGGCCAAAGGCTAGATTATGGACCGGGCCAGTGGGGCCAGTGCCCCGGGGCTGCCAGGGGGGGCCTCCAAGCCTCAGGCCGCTAGGTGTGTCGCCCAAGTCTTCCGAAGGAAGTTGAACGCCAGGGCCCTCAGTGCGCACAGCGCAAGCCGACCACTGGCCCCTGGGTGGCTATAGCGTGAGCTAACCACTAGGGCCCCCCAGACCCCTCAGTGCTTACAATGTGAGGGCCCCTTAGACCATTTGGTGTTTAAAACGTAACCTGACAACTAGGGTCCCTGGGCCCCTCGACACCTACAGTGTGAGTGTCCCAGGGCCCCTCCACGCTTAAATCATGAGCTGACCACTAGGGCCCCCAGGCCCCTCGGTGCACACATCGAGCGTAACACCTGGGCCCCTTGGTACATACAGTGCATGCCTAAAACGAGAGCCTCTGGACAACCGAGCCACTGGTCGGCACGCTAAAATATAAAATATAAATTTTCAAATTTTCTTTGTGGATTTCACACCTGATGATGATTTCTTGTGTTGCAGTCGAAACGTCGTGAGAATTTTTATTGTTTTATATTTATATTATTTTATTATTACCAAGTTTGCAGTCGATACCACTTTGGGAAGTGGGTTAAAATTAATTTTAGAACTTTCGTGACTGCAGGGATTATTATTTGTTTCTTTCGGTTAAGTCACGTCTAAAGATAAAATAATAAATTAAATTAAATAATAGAATACGACGTTTCGATTGCAACACAAGCAATCATCATCAGGTATAATGAAATAGCGACATAAAATCTAACCAGAAAACTATAGACAGACATATTAGCAGACAGATATCACCAAGATACATAGCGAGAGCAACACAGGTAACAGAGAGGGGTGATCGTCTCTGTGTGGTGGCCTTAAATAGACAGAGGGGGGGGGCGGAGGCAGAGAGAGGGAGGAGGGTTAGAGAAAAAATTAGCATATCAATGAGTGGTCAACAGACGTGGTGCTGCGAATGCGATGGCACGGCAAGCAAGCCTGAACATCAGGAGAAGGACACACTAAAATTAAATAACCTAGTAAAATATCGAAATGTAATGTAATACAACACAGAGGGTCGGTCAACACACAATTAACGCATAGCCTGGTTGATTACGTATTTCAAAGATTGCTAAGTTAGAATTTAAGTGTGAACAATCTAAAGAGAGGACACAGGCAGAGAAAACAAGTCGCCAGAGAGAGAGAAAAAAGATAAGCTTAAAACTTCCCCGTAGAAGTGGTTCAATCTTAATTTTAGAACTTTCGTGACTGCAGGAATTATTATTTGTTTCTTTCGGTTAAGTCACGTCTAAAGATAAAATAATAAATTAAATTAAATAATAGAATACGACGTTTCGATTGCAACACAAGCAATCATCATCATGAAATAGCGAAACAAATAATAATGGGTTAAAATTGAGTTACAAGATTTGAGGATACAACAACAGACAGAGTGGGCTAATAGAAGGCGCGTAATAAAAAAAAAAACCGAAAACAGGCTGGAACAACGAGGACGTCCAGAATAAGTACCTGCTCGATCGAGACCCAAACATTCCTCCTTGTAGACACGAGTGGTGTAACCATCATCTGCATCAGAACATCAAAAGGCCGCTGCACACGTCTCGATTATAAACGGCTTAGACTCCGCCCTCGGCCCCGCACCCCTTCTGGATATTCCAGAATGCCTTTCCCACAGGTGCAATTGACAGAACGGAATTGTACCCCTAATGACATTGTCTACCAATCTCCTAGCGACACGCGCTACAGTGACTCATTCAATGTCAATAGACGTAATAATGCCATAAGAGGAATAGGCAGGGATTCTCCTGTAGATACAACTGGTTCTTCATGTTCTACAGATGTAGATGCCACTGGGTTTTGACGTTCTGCAGATGTAGATGCCACTGGTTCTTCACGTTCTGTAGATGTAGATGCCACTGGTTCTTCTCGTTCTGTAGATGTAGATACCACTGGTTCTTCTCGTTCTGTAGATGTAGATGCCACTGGTTCTTCATGTTCTGCAGATGAAGATGCCACTGGTTCTTCACGTTCTGCAGATGTAGATGCCACTGGTTCTTCACGTTCTGCAGATCTAGATGCCACTGGTTCTTCACGTTCTGTAGATGTAGATGCCACTGGTTCTTCACGTTCTGCAGATCTAGATGCCACTGGTTTTTTTCGTTCTGTAGATGTAGATACCACTGGTTCTTCTCATTCTGCAGGTGTAGATGCCACTGATTCTTCACGTTCTGCAGATGTAGATGCCACTGATTCTTCACGTTCTGCCGATGTAGATACCACTGGTTCTTCACGTTCTGCAGGTGTAGATGCCACTGATTCTTCACGTTCTGCCGATGTAGATACCACTGGTTCTTCACGTTCTGCAGGTGTAGATACCACTGGTTCTTCTCGTTCTGCAGATGTAGATGCCACTGGTTCTTCACGTTCTGTAGATGTAGATGCCACTGGTCCTTCACGTTCTGTAGATGTAGATACCACTGGTTCTTCATGTTCTGTATATCTAGATACCACTGGTTCTTCACGTTCTGCAGATGTAGATGCCACTGGTTCTTCTCATTCTGCAGATGTAGATGCCACTGGTTCTTCACGTTCTGTAGATGTAGATGCCACTGGTTCTTCACGTTCTGTAGATGTAGATGCCACTGGTTCTTCTCGTTCTGTAGATGTAGATACCACTGGTTCTTCTCATTCTGCAGGTGCAGATACCACTGGTTCTTCTCGTTCTGTAGATGTAGATACCACTGGTTCTTCTCATTCTACAGATGTAGATGCCACTGGTTATTCACGTTCTGTAGATGTAGATGCCACTGGTTCTTCTCATTCTGCAGATGTAGATGCCACTGGTTCTTCACGTTCTGTAGATGTAGATACCACTGGTTCTTCTCATTCTGCAGATGTAGATGCCACTGGTTCTTCACGTTCTGTAGATGTAGATACCACTGGTTCTTCTCATTCTGCAGATGTAGATGCCACTGTTTCTTCTCGTTCTGTAGATGTAGATGCCACTGGTTCTTCACGTTCTGTAGATGTAGATACCACTGGTTCTTCTCGTTCTGTAGATGTAGATACCACTGGTTCTTCTCATTCTGCAGGTGCAGATACCACTGGTTCTTCTCGTTCTGTAGATGTAGATACCACTGGTTCTTCTCATTCTGCAGATGTAGATGCCACTGGTTATTCACGTTCTGTAGATGTAGATGCCACTGGTTCTTCTCATTCTGCAGATGTAGATGCCACTGGTTCTTCTCGTTCTGTAGATGCCACTGGTTCTTCACGTTCTGTAGATGTAGATACCACTGGTTCTTCGCATTCTGCAGATGTAGATGCCACTGGTTCTTCACGTTCTGTAGATGTAGATACCACTGGTTCTTCTCATTCTGCAGATGTAGATGCCACTGGTTCTTCACGTTCTGTAGATGTAGATACCACTGGTTCTTCTCATTCTGCAGATGTAGATGCCACTGGTTCTTCATGTTCTACAGATGTAGATGCCACTGGTTCTTCACATTCTGTAGATGTAGATGCCACGGGTTCTTCACGTTCTGTAGATGTAGATACCACTGGTTCTTCTCATTCTGCAGATGTAGATGCCACTGGTTCTTCATGTTCTACAGATGTAGATGCCACTGGTTCTTCACGTTCTGTAGATGTAGATGCCACTGGTTCTTCTCGTTCTGTAGATGTAGATACCACTGGTTCTTCTCATTCTGCAGATGTAGATGCCACTGGTTCTTCATGTTCTACAGATGTAGATGCCACTGGTTCTTCACGTTCTGTAGATGTAGATGCCACTGGTTCTTCTCATTCTGCAGATGTAGATGCCACTGGTTCTTCATGTTCTACAGATGTAGATGCCACTGGTTCTTCTCGTTCTGTAGATGTAGATGCCACTGGTTCTTCTCGTTCTGTAGATGTAGATGCCACTGGTTCTTCTCGTTCTGTAGATGTAGATACCACTGGTTCTTCTCATTATGCAGATGTAGATGCCACTGGTTCTTCATGTTCTACAGATGTAGGTGCCACTGGTTCTTCACGTTCTGTAGATGTAGATGCCACTGGTTCTTCTCATTCTGCAGATGTAGATGCCACTGGTTCTTCATGTTCTACAGATGTAGATGCCACTGGTTCTTCTCGTTCTGTAGATGTAGATGCCACTGGTTCTTCTCATTCTGCAGATGTAGATGCCACTGGTTCTTCTCGTTCTGTAGATGTAGATGCCACTGGTTCTTCTCATTCTGCAGATGTAGATACCACTGGTTCTTCTCATTCTGCAGATGTAGATACCACTGGTTCTTCTCATTCTGTAGATGTAGATGCCACTGGTTCTTCACGTTCTGTAGATGTAGATGCCACTGGTTCTTCTCATTCTGTAGATGTAGATGCCACTGGTTCTTCTCATTCTGCAGATGTAGATGCCACTGGTTCTTCATGTTCTACAGATGTAGATGCCACTGGTTCTTCTCGTTCTGTAGATGTAGATGCCACTGGTTCTTCTCATTCTGCAGATGTAGATGCCACTGGTTCTTCACGTTCTGTAGATGTAGGGAGTGCTCCTAATCTCAACTTGTTACCTGTGTAATAAAAGACTTGACCACGATCTCTGGCTCAGTGTCCTATATTTGGTTCGTACTGTATTTCCCAAACGGCTGTCTCCTCTTTGCTCAGTCCCCACAGTGCTGACTCCGATGTCTTTCCAGTCTCCACCAGCAGCCCCTCTGTTGGCCTCTGTCGCTCTTGTAGCCCCCACAGCAGTTCCGCTGCTGTTACTCTCTCTCAGCCCCCCTGGCTGTAATCGCTGCAGCTCCTCTCGCTCTTGGTTACTCCGCAGCTCTGACAGCCTCGTGCTGTCTCTCTCTCTTCGTCGCTCCTGCGACTCTCTGCAGCCTCACCGCTGCCTCTAACACACAGCCTTCCTGGCTGTACTCTCCGCAGCCTCACCGCTGCCTCTAACACACAGCCTTCCTGGCTGTACTCTCTGCAGCCACACCGCTGCCTCTAACACACAGCCTTCCTGGCTGTACTCTCCGCAGCCTCACACCACCCCTTAGCTCCCTACTGTTCTCCGGGGTTGGCTCCCGCTGGCCGACGGTGCCCCCCTCCTCTCGTTCGCCCGCGTGGCCTCACTCTTTTCCATTCACAACCCGACTGACTTCTCCTTCCGGTTTACCCGCTTAAGGACCCGAACCTTTCACCCACGTCACATGGCTCCGCCTCCCCGTGACGTCACATCCGGAAGGTCGCTTACGCCCGCATTACACCTGTATAAAAGGCACCTGTTCACAGAAGAAATCAATAAATCAGATTCCAAACTCTCCATCATGGCCAAGACCAATGAGCTCTGCAAGGATGTCAGGGACAAGATTGTAAACCTACACAAGGCTGGAATGGGCTACAAGACCATCGCCAAGCAGCTTGGTGAGAAGGTGACAAAAGTTGGTGCGAATATTCGCAAATGGAAGAAACACAAAAGAACTGTCAATCTCCCTCGGCCTGGGGCTCCATGCAAGATCTCACCTCGTGGAGTTGCAATGATCATGAGAACGGTGAGGAATCAGCCCAGAACTACACGGGAGGATCTTGTCAATGATCTCAAGGCAGCTGGGACCATAGTCACTAAGAAAACAGTTGGTAACACACTACGCCGTGAAGGACTGAAATCCTGCACTCGCTCTCACTCACACACACTCACCCTCACACTATCAGACTCACACACACTCACTTTCACACTCTCAGACTCACACACTCACACTCTCACTCACACACACACACACTCTCTCAGACTTACACACGCACACTCACTCTCACACTCCCACACACTCACACTCACTCTCACATTCTCAGACACACTCACACTCTCAGACACACACACTTACCTGGTCAATATTCTAGATATTTTTAAACTATCAATCAGAATTTGTTTAACCAAGAAAACTGTGGACCCGCTTCACCCTTCTTGGTGTCGACAGCAGATCCAGAGGCAGGAAGGCAGGCGGAATGGAAGTGGCTGAGGTGGCTTACAATCGTCATCTGCTGCTGCTGACTGCAGCCAACATCAACATAGGGAGGATAAAAATAAGCAAAGCCAGATTTGCAAAACACATAATGGCAAGCGCACTACAGATGAAGTGCTGGACCTGTTAAACGTAAAAAATTAAATGACGCAATGCTTCACAATCGACTGTCGATGTGATAAACCGTCACGGCTGGCGGTGGTGATTCGATTAAAAACATGATTAACAGTTGTTGTTTTAACGTCTAATTTGTATTTACCGTTTGTTCCGTCTCGTTAATCATAATCACAATAAAACACATTCCAAGTGATTAATAATCTACAACTCGCATCGTAACAACTGCCTGATTACTAATCTAGTATATAATTACAATAACCCCCCCCCCCCTCAAATCTCTGCACCTGTTGAGTTAATGAGTTAATGATGACGTCACCCTGCTGCTGCTCTATATAAGAACGGGAGACAGAGGAGAGCCTCACCATTCTGGCGAATTGCCCGATGAGGGCCCCGACCGCGGCTGGTTTGTATCTACTGTGTCTCTGCTGGTGTCGTGTCTAGTCTCGGCTCCCTGGCTGCCTGGCCAGTGGCAGCCTCGCAGGCCCGCGGGGCCATGGCGACCAAGCGATCCGGAATGGTGAGCCAAGAGGCGGAGGATGGTGCGATGAGACGGCCTGGAGGAGGGAGACCCGCAGAGGAGAGGGACGAGGCGCGAGCGTCGACCTCGAGGCGAGCGGAGGAGGACGCCTGGTGGCAGCGGGCGAGGAAGGGAGAGGAGCCGACGAGGAGTGGGATGGTGTCGGCCAGCCCAGGAGAGGAGGCGGAGGAAGCACCGAGCTCGGCGGGCCTGCAGGCGCAAGGTGCCCAAAGCGACGCTGTCCAGGCAAGTCCTGGACCTGTGGGGGCAGGGCGGCCCCAGGAGCGCGCAGGGCGGTGGCGCGGAGGTTCGGCAGGGAACTTCACCCCGCTACACGCTAAGAGGCATAACTGCGTGCGGGTGTCCTTTAAGGAGGACGTGCCAGAGGAGGTCACGATCGACAGACCGAGGTTCGTGCGGTCAGTGATGGTCGAAACTCTGAAGGTGGATCCGGCAGATCTGTTTTGCTTGATAGCCTTGCCAGGTGGCAGGGCTTTTGACGTGAGCTTTAAGACAAGCAACTTACTGCAGCGTTTTATGACTTTGTTCGAGGAGAAGGCGGGGGAACGGCCACTGTCACTGCTGAAGCTCCAACTGCTCTCTGAGCTCGATACAAAAGTGGTCACCATATTTTTGTACAACGAAGCTCTGCCAGACCACGACGTCGAGGTGTGGCTGAGGCAGCACTGCCTGGTGCTTTCGGACAGTAAGCGGGTCCAAGACTCGTTAGGGATCTGGACGGGCGCCAGGCAATGGCGAGTGAGGTTGGGAACGGCAGAAGGGGCTCTGCAACACATCCCGAGCGCCCTGAACATTGGTGGCAATAGGGGCTACGTGGTGTATGCGGGGCAGCCGAAGCTCTGCAGGCGATGTGGGGGGAGTGGCCATCTGGCTGCAGCGTGCGAGGCACGGATATGTTACCGATGCAAGGCACGAGACCACGTTGTGGCAGAATGCTGCGCCCCGGCATTGTGCAACCTATGTGGGAATAAAGACCACCTGTACAGGGACTGCCCGCTGTCATACGCAAATAAGGTCCGCGCACATAGGAGCAGGGTGTCGGATGGAGAAGGGGAGGTGGCCGAGGACGGGCTGAAGCCAACGGAGCCCGGCGGGAAGATGGAGGACGGGGGTGGAGAGGTGGGCAGGCAGGGTACGCCACTGCAGGACGAGAGGGAGGAGGGGGAGATGACATCGGAGGAAGACGCGGATCCCACGGGGCGGCAGGTGGAGCACCCTGGGGACAAGGACGAGGAGCCCGTGGGAAAACCCCCCGACCCAACGGTGGTTGACTGGGCGGAGGCGGTGGAGGCGGGGGAAGACGGAAAGGAGCAGCAGAGGGAGAGCACCAGGAGGGAGAAATTCAAGAGGGTGGTGAAAAGGAAGCAGAAAGCGCCGCGTGGCCCAGCGAGGTCGACCCGCAAACGGGACCTGGAGGCAACAGACTCCTCGATAGACGCGAGGTCGTCGGAAGATGGTGCTGTGGCGGCTAAGACCAACCAGGGAAGAGGGCTGCCCAAGGAGCCTAGGAGAGGGGAACAATTGCAGGGATTGGCTGACACAAACCTGTATGAACTATTGGACGACGGGTCTGGGTAGGGAGAGACAATTCTGGGTATGGACCTTACCGTAGCATCAGTAAACGTGAGGGGAATGTGGGGCAGGGCTAGGAGGGGGGCCATTCTACATTATCTACGGTCCCTGAAAAAGGACGTTTACTTTTTACAGGAGTGCCACTTGCCATACTCCCTTGGTCGAGAGGATCTGGCTAGGGACTGGGAGGGACACTGCTTCTGGTCCGGAAGCAATGTTAATAGGTGCTCAGGAGTGGTTATCCTCCTAGGTAGAAAGAACATAGAGGTGCAGGAGGCCCGAGAAGTGGTCCCGGGACGACTCCACTATGTCGATGTTGCATATGGTGGGGCGGCGGTCCGGCTGATCAATGTGTACGCCCCCACAGGCTCTCCGGAACGTGTGGAGTTGCTAGAGAACGTGGCAGCCTTGCTGCTAACACGAAGACACATCGTCATGGGGGGTGATTTTAATTGCCCTCTAACCCTGGCGGACACGCGGCCAGTCGCCGGATGTCGAAAGTTGGACCCCTCCTCTAGGAGGCTGGGGGCTTTGGTTGGAGATTTTGATTTGATTGACGCTTACCGGTCGTTACACCCAAAGCGACCAGGGTTCACGTGGTCGAGTTGTTTGGGAACCGCACACTCGAGGATTGATTTCCTCTTTGTCTCTGCCAAGGTTAAAGTGGAGAGAGTGGAAAACGAACCTTTCTCTTTTTCTGACCATAAGATGATAGCGGGGGGGCTCAGAATCCCAGATGGGCTGAGGTTGGGAAGGGGAATCTGGCGCATGAACTCGGGACTGCTGGAGGACAAAAAGGTGGTGGAGGAATTTGTCAGGCAGTACGAGGAATGGAGGAGCCTGCGGTGCTGCTTTGGCACGATAGCTGAATGGTGGGGAATGGTGAAGGGGCGAATTAAGTCCTTTTTCCAGTCCCAGAGTAGAAGGAGGAGCGTAGGGGTTGTGTTGCGGGGATTGAATGAGAGATTGGAGGGAGCATATAAACTGATGGAACTGGGATTCCCCGTCATGGGAGAAATAAAGCAACTAAAAGATAGGATCTCTGCGGTGTGGGAGAAGCAGGCCGCGCAACTTGCATTCAGGGCTCGGGTGAAGGCGGTCGAGGAGGGTGAGCGTTGCACACGTTTTTTCTTTAAGAAGTGCAGGAAAGCGGACAACACAATCCGAGAATTGGTTTGTCCCAGGTTAGGTAGACTCAAGAACACAGAGGGGATAACGGAGGCCGCCAGGGGTTACTACAAGGAATTGTACAGGAGCAGGCCGTCAGATGAGGGGGCGCGGAGCACACTGCTAGGGGGGGTAGATAGGGTTATTGAGGCTCCAGAGGAGATAAACAAGCATATCCAGAGGGCAGAATTGGATGAGGTGGTGGGGGGATTACGTCGGCACAGTGCACCAGGTTTAGATGGGATACCGGCCGAATTCTATGTTACGTTTTGGAGTACCCTCAGGGACGACATGTGGCAGATGTATAAGGAAATTACGGAGGAAGGCCCTGTGCCAGATTCAATGACTAGAGGGGTCATAACCCTTATATACAAGGGGAAGGGGGAGCGCAGCGACCTCGGGAGCTGGCGCCCGATCACCCTGTTGAACACCGATTATAAAATCCTGGCCAAAGTTATCGCGGCGCGTCTGGGGAAGGTGGTGGGGGAGGTGGTGGGGTCGGACCAGAAGTGTGCGGTTCCGGGCAGGCGGATATCCGATACCCTCGTTCTGTTGAGGGAGGTGGTGGAAACCACTGTGGAGAGGGGTAATTCATTGGGTCTACTCAGTTTGGATCAGGAGAAGGCATTTGATAGCATCTCGCACGATTATTTGTTCGCGGTTTTGAGGCAAATGGGGGTGGGGAAACAGCTTATAGACTGGATAGGGAAGCTATATCATAAGCTCACAGGTAGCCTGCTAATAAATGGAGTCCTCTCGGAAGGGTTTCCAATTGGGTCCGGTGTGCGGCAGGGGTGCCCGATGTCGCCGGTGTTATTCATAATGTGCGTGGAGCCTTTTTCCCAGGCTGTCAGGGGAAGTCGGCTGATTAGAGGGGTGAGCATGCCAGGGTGTGCGGAACCAGCAAAAATTGCAACGTATATGGACGATGTTGTCATTTTCTGTGGGAATGTTGCTTCAGTATGGGAGGCCCTAAGACTTGCGGATAGATTATTTTTGGCCTCAGGATTAAAGGTGAATGTAAGCAAAAGTGAGCTGCTGATATTCGGTGACCCCAGGTTATTTGAGGGCCGCCCGCCAGGTATAACGGTCCAGGGTGAGGGTATCAAAATCTTAGGAGTCACGTTCTATAGGGAGGACTCGGCGACTAAGAATTGGCGGGGAAAAGAGTGCATGGTGAGAGGCAGGCTGGCTGGTTGGGCAGACAGGCGCCTTTCAATGGAAGGTAGAATGTTAGTTTTGAGGGTGGAAATCCTCCCGATACTCATCTACCTGGCTTACGTGTTCCCGCCAGGGGCGCAAATGGCAAAAAGGTTGGAGCGCCTGTTTTTCAAGTTCATCTGGGCGGGAGGGATGGACCGAGTGAAGAGAGAAACAATGTACAAACGTGCTGAGAACGGTGGGAGGGGAGCCCCGAATGTCGTGTGTATCCTTAACACGATTTTTGTCTGTAATACGCTGCGACTATATTTCTCCAATGGGCTCCAGGTGAAAGCCTCATATTATGTTCGGTATAGACTAGCGTGGCTCCTGAGACGGCTAAGCATGGCGTCGTTGCCGCGCAGCACCCCCCTGGCTTGGCCTCAGGGGTGGTTGTGCACCGCGGTAAATGAATACATCACGAAGTATGAGCCGGACCGGACGCGGGGGTCGTGGGTTCCCAGGGAAGTCCTGGCGGAAATGTCGAAAAAGGAGGTCTGCACAGAGGTGCCAGGTGCTCGGGGTACCAGGGCACGACAAATTTGGGAAAACGTAGCATCGGCAGCCCTGACAAAAAGGCAGCGGGACTTATCCTGGCTGGCCGCATGGGACAGGCTGGAGTGCAGACTATTTATGTGCTCCCGCAGATTGGCCCGCTCACCTGATTGCCCGAGAGGCTGCGGCCTGGGAGAGAGCGCTGCTCATGCCCTCGTACAGTGCCCATTTGCCCAGGAGGTGTGGGAGTTAAGCCGACCCCTGCTGTCCCATTTTTGCCCCGTAAAGGCCACAGCGCCTAATATGATTTGGGGGATGTTCAGGCAGAGAGCGGGTGGGGTCTGGGCTCAGGCATGGGCCGTCATAGGTGCCGTAAAAGAGGCCCTGTGGATGGCGCGCCAGAAACTGATTAAGGGCGCCTATATGTCGCCGCCCGAGGTGTGCCGACTGGCCAGGGGGCTGTTGGAGAGGGTGGTGGAGGTGGAGCGGGCGACAGCGGGCGGAGCAGCCACGGGCGCGAAGTGGCGGTGGCCGCTGCCCAAGTGCGGGATGGGCTAATTCGAAACGACCCCCCCCTTTCGAGAATGAGTGGATGAACGCACCCCCCCCCCTTTTTTTGCGACGGTGAATTTTTGTTTTTTTCTGAGTGAAGGGTGTGAAAGAGAGGAACTTGATCGCGGCGTAGCTCGGTGCGTCGGCAGTGAAGGGGATCCCCTGTTCCCGTTACGTTTGTGTGGTTTTTCCGGTCCTTTTGGCTGTACAAAGCAGAGGCCTGCTCCCGCTTGAAAGGAAATAAAAACCTTAAATCATGGCGCGGTGCCTCTGTATCTCTGCTGGTGTCGTGCCAAGTCTCGGCTCCCTGGCTCCCTGGCTTCCTGGCCAGTGGCAGCCTCGCAGGCCCTCGGGGGCATGGCGACCAAGCGCTCTGGGGTGGTGAGCCAAGGTGAGCGGGCCAGTTTGGCTGCTGCAGAGGCGGAGGATGGTGAGGTGGGACTGCCTGGAGGAGGGAGACCCGCAGAGGAGAGGGACGAGGCGCGAGCGTCGACCTTGAGGCGAGCGGAGGAGGACGCCTGGTGGCAGCGGGCGAGGAAGGGAGAGGAGCCGACGAGGAGTGGAATGGTGTCGGCCAGCCCAGGAGAGGAGGTGGAGGAAGCACCGAGCTCGGCGGGGCTGCAGGCGCAAGGTGCACAACGCGACGCAATGCAGGTATGTGCTTGGATCACAAATTCGGATAATACACAATTAACCTCGGAATAAAAACGCAAAAATGCAACAATTCCAAAGAACGAAAATGTAAATATGCAATAAAGTGCCATTATCTGCACGGATAAAAGGAATCAAGATTGAAGAGTATCAGTTTAACATGTAGGCTTTCGCGACCAATATCATACATAATAGTTTTTTTGGGTTATATCGCGTAAATATATATTTATATAAATATCTACGAGGTTAGATCGCATATTTATGTGATCTAACCCCTGACAACGACCTGTATTGTGGAAGAGTCTCTTATGGTCGTTTTACATTTTCGTAAACGTGATTCGTACAAACGGATAAGTAACGTTTGAATTATGTTAATTTGCTTAGAGTCCAAGTTAAACCTCAGTTAGAAACGATAATTGAGCACGGACGTGGCGTGAATGATGGTAACGGCTGCATTTCCCTACTATGGGATGGAAGCACAAACCTCAAACGCCGTATTGAGCGCTCTGAAGCTTTGTGTTTGTGGCACAGGATGGGACCGGGAGTCGAGTCAATTCCACAAGAGTCAGAATATTTATTTATAACTGGGGAAGGAATCTGATAAGCTATGAAGCTCTTTTTCCTTGATGCCCAGTGGGGGCGTGTCGGCAAGTTACAACAACAAACAAAACACAAACACGACAGGAGTGCGACATAGAGAAACAGGGTAAGCAAGTGGTACAATATAATTAATGTATTTATTAATGAGTTATCGAAGTCTGACTTGTCAACATTAGGCAGCAGAAAGCACAACGCAGTTACAGACCACACCAAGACAGCGCCACACAGCAGTAGCCCTCAATACAATGGCACATTGACATTGAACAATCGACGAGCAGGTAATGGTCAACGTTACAAATCACATTTGCAAGTGTGACTGTATCCAGCACGAATCTACTGCTTCAGGATCTGTGTTTGAAGGGCAGCAGGCACGGGGTAGCAGGATTAGGGGGAGAGTGAAGTGAGGTTGGGAAGGAAGTCCTCGAGGGCGGACAAAAGTTCAAGACGAGCAGCAGTCAGAATCTTTATATCCTGGGGACGGAGAGGTGAACGCGATCACTTCTAACTGAAGAAAGTCCAAGGTGGGCTTGGGCAGGATGTGGCACGACTCGACGGGATGCTGGCCAACGGTCAAGAATAATGAGCGAGTGGCAATCCAAGGGAGTGGAACGCGTTTTGGAATGCCTCCGCTGAGCAGACGGAGCGACGACATCGGTGTGACACGTTGTCCTGCCCCCATTGTCGTGCTCCCATTTTGCATGTTGTGGGTTTACCCTCCAACACACCGGTGTGCTGAACCAGTAACTAATTGGCACATTTTGTTTACTTGACAAACCTTACTAATTGGCTGTTGGGTGGTGGTGGGTTTACCGACACATCTATATTTACACTATATAAACAAACAACCTTTATTACGGACGAAATCAGGTCGTGCTCGGTACCTGGGTGAATTGTTACATCGCAAGATGGCGGGAGGTGGTCGTGGCTTTGGGGAGGCATTCGTTCAGCTGTGGACCGAGTGTGGTTGATGAGGACAATGAGTCTATTTGTTGCTGTAAGTGTCCACGATGATAAGGCACTCCGACGAGCTCTCCTTTGTGGCCAGGTCACTTCTGAAAAAGAGCGACATAGCTCGGTGAGGTTTGTGTGTGCCCTTGCTATGTGCTTTACCCCAATTACACCTGATGATGAGCGCCTGTGTTGCGTTCGCAACGTCGTGATTTATTTTAATCTGATTTTATTTTATTTGTTAATATTTTATTTCCACATACGTGACTTTACCAAAAACAACAGTATAGGTTTAACTGGTGAAGTAAAAAAAAATTCGAGTGGAATGTTTAGAAAAGCTTCACCAACTACGTTATTTCCTCTGCCCGTGGCTGTCCCGTCTCCTGTCGGTTTTGCGATGGTGCCCCTCGCTTTGCAAACGGAATCACTCCGGTCTCATCCACGTGATGCGTGCGGTGCGTTCCACTCTTTGTTCCGTGCGCGGCGTTTTGAGCCTCATTGGCATTCAGACGCCACACGTACAAGTGGTGCTGTGGCGTGTCGGTGGCTTGTGTCTGTGGTCTGAACAAGTTAATTATTTCAAACAACAAAACAATTATTTCACGGCATTAAACAGGTAATCTTAAATCTGGAATTGTATTTGCACGAATCATTGTCTCGTAAGCTGGAGGGTTTCTTTCCTGTGCGAGTCAAACAAGAAGGTTTGCCATAAATATTTCTATCAACATGACTTCCAGGGCAATCATAGCTACTCAAAGTCCAGCATAAACTGTTATTTATTTTTTGACCGAGAAATCAGCCGCATGAAAGCTGCTCCCGTCGTCTCCCAGGGGCATACAATTCTTGTCCAGACCAGCGACGGAATTCAAAATTTCGAGACCTCACAGAAGAAGACTGCAAGGCTGGAGCCAATGGAACCATTTAGTGCTCCCAATTAAGTTTTGGCTGCGAGGATGTTTCAAGTTATCTCGATCCTTATAAACATTCCCCTGCAATTGCTACTGCGTGTCCTAATGTTCCGACGGTAACATGCCTTGCGAATTACAAGACGTTAAAAACCTAACCTTTTGCATAACGGTCAATTAATCCCGATTAGCTAAAGCTACTGGCAAAGGCGTGGCGGTTCCAACAAAGTGGCTTTGGGGAAGGGGGCCACATTGAATACGCACTACAATGACAATAGTTTAAAGCGATTTGAAGCATGTTTCATTTTGGGGGGGGCAGAGCTTTGACCTCATATTTGAGGGGGGTCTGACTTTTTGTGACGCCGTGTGGGGAGGGGGTGGTCAAAAATCGTCCAAAATTGCATTGAACATAACGGAACGCGATTTTGGGGGTGGGGGGGGAGTGGGGTGGAGGTGCCCGTTGCTTGAACTAAACTAAAACTGTTATTTACCAGGTAAAGCCACCTGGGAGCTATGAGCTATTTTTCAGAAGCCACATGTGACGACCGCTCATAAAAGTGGCGTACGTCATGGTCATCTTCGGCTGGATAGAGTGTTTCCCACGCAGTGTCTGTTATGGGGGTGGTTTAACCTTGCTTCTTTGTGTGGTGGTGGTGCGTGTGGGTCGGTGGTGGTGGCGAGTCTGCGGGTCTCTGTGTGGTGGTGGTGAGTCCGCGGGTCTGAGCGTGGGTGTTGGTCAACTGTGCTTCTCAATGCCCGTCATTGCAAGTTGTTGAAATACACAATGTACTTTGCTGCAGTGCCCTCTGCTACCTTCAACATCAGAAGCGCATTTGAAAGCGCACGATGCAGTAACTCCTTTGTTCGGTGGTTAGCCAAAAGCCGCCGCTGCTGCGAGAATGAGCGGAGTTCGCGTGATGGTTTATGCTCCTTGACGAGATCAGCAGCGAGGTGTTGTGGGCTTTGTGTCATCGAGGCACACCCACCTGGTCTGCGTCTCCACTTGTGCCGCCGTAAGGGGCGCTCCTTACGGCGTTTTTTGTCTTTTTTCCGTTTTCGCAGAAGGGCGGGCAGCGACTTCTTCCGCTTCCTTTTTTTTACGTCCGATGCCAACCTGACGACGACAAGCGTCGAGAAGGGAGGGAATGACTGTGGCCGAGAAGACCTGACGCTTCGGGCGGAGCGACAGACCAGGTAGCTTCCACACAGCGTTACTCAACCGATGAAAAGATATTGCCGTTCGACCCAAGCGCCTCACCCTCGCTGATGAGCGTCACGCTCGGGTGGAAGTTCCCACGTCTGTCGCCGCCGTGTGCCCCGACGACTGCCGCTCCCGCTGCGTCTGTGCCGCGGGTGCCCCTGCGGCCCTTGACGGCGAGGCTCTGTCCGAGCTGCTTGCGCCGCCAGGCGGTGCAGCACTTTGCATCGATATTCAGTTTGATGCAGCACCAGTCGCACTCGGTGATGCCAAACTTGTAGAACAGGTGGCCTGCGTCACGGTCGGCATAGTGGTGGTGGTGGAGGGAGGTTACGATTTGTGAGTATGCAATGGGACACTCCCACTCCACTCACCCCCTATCCACCACCCTCGCCCTACCCACTCCACCCACCCCACCCACCACCACCCCCCCCAACCCACTCCACTCGCCCCACTCACTCCCTACCCACCCACCCCACTCACTCACTCCCCACCCACCTCACTCACTCCCTACCCACCACCACACCACCACCACCCACCCACCCCCAACCCACTCCACCCATCCCACTCACTCCCTACCCGTCCACCCCCTCCCCCCCCCTACCCACCACCGCACCATCACCACCACCACCCACCCACCCCACCCACCCCACTCACACACCACCACCACCGCCGCAACTCGCAGCGGATGCCGTAGACCATGAGCCGGTCCAGCTGCTTCTTGCCATGGTGCCCGTGACCCGACAAGTTGCTGGCGGCCTGCACCTCGCGATGGAAGAGGTGGTCCAGGAGGGCGAGCGCCATCTTCTCGGGCGTGCGGCAAGCGGCGGTCACGTGCAGCAGGTCCCCCGGGGCGATGGGGCAGCGCACGCGAAGCTCCACGTTCCACTCGTCGCCCAGCCAAGTGCCATGCGGGTAATCCTCTGCGGGGTTTTGTGGGTGAGTGGATGGAGGAGAGGGTTGGTGAGTGGGTGGGGTGGGTGGAAGGAGGAGTGGTTGTAAGTGGGTGGGTGAGTGGTTGAGTGAATGGCTGAGTGGGTGGGTGAGTGTCACTCAGCGAGTGAGCAAGTGACCGGCTGTGCGACCGATCACGCGGCAGAGAGCCGCAGACTCAGAGACCCACAGTCTCGGTCTGATTTCTGCGTCCACCCCCCGCCCCCCCCCCCCCACCGCCAGCGCTGTGCCGGGCAAGGGCCCCGGTCTTGGTGAAGGTGCCGGAGCCGGTGGCGGCGGCCGTGGCCGCGATGGCGGAGGCGGAGCCGGTGCGCCTTCAGGCAACTTTACCGGTGACCTTTGCCGGGTTTCCTTTGCCGGGACGTGTGCATGTGTGTGTGTACGCACAGGACGAGGAGCAGGAGGATGAGGTGGTGACAGCGGCTCCGATGCCGCGCTGGTAGACGCTCATCGCTCGCCCTCCGGCAGCCAATCAGGAGACGCTGCCACGGGGGGGGGCAGCCAGGGAGTTGTGCGGGGGGGGCAGTGTCAGCCGTGGGAACTTCCACCCGAGCGTGACGCTCATCACGCTCAACAGCGAGGGTGAGGCGCTTGGGTCGACGGATCGGTCACACAGCCGGTCACTCGCTCGCCCGCTGAGTGACACTCACCCACCCACTCATCCACTCACTCACTCAACCACTCACCTACTCGCCCACCCACCCACTCACCACCCCTCTCCTCCATCCACCCACCCACCGACAAAACCCCGCAGAGGATTTCCCGAACGGCACTTGGCTGGGCGACGAGTGGAACGTGGATCTTCGCGTGCGCTGCCCCATCGCCCCGGGGGACCTGCTGCACGTGACCGCCGCTTGCCGCACGCCCGAGAAGATGGCGCTCACCCTCCTGGACCACCTCCTCCATCTCGAGGTGCAGGCCGCCAGTAACCTGTCGGGTCACGGGCACCACGGCAAGAAGCAGATGGACCCGCTCATTGTCTACGGCATCCGCTGTGAGTTGCGGTGGTGGTGGTGGGGTGTGAGTGGGGTGGGTGGGTGGTGGTGGTGGTGGTGCGGTGGTCGGTAGGGGGGGGAGGGTGGTGGGTGGAGTGTTGGCGGGGGGGGTGGTGGGTGGGTAGTGAGTGAGTGGGGGTGGTGGGTGGGTGGGGAGGGTGGGAGGGTGTGTGGGTAGGGAGAGTGGGGTGAATGGAGTGGGTGGGGGGTGGGTAGGGAGTGAGTGGGTGGTGGGGTGATGGTGGGGGGTGTTGGTGGGAGTGTCCCATTGTATTCTCACAAATCGTAACCTATTCTATCAACCCTACTGTATGTCACACTGCTGTATATTTACTATACAATTACGATACTATATATTGCCTTGTACATTGTATTAAACATTACAATTTTATACTCTTTATTACTATACATTCTGCTATACCAGTTACCAGAGGTGGGACAAAGTCATTGTTATGCAAGTCCAAGTCGAGTCGCAAGTCATCAAATTCATGACTCGAGTCCAAGTCACATGACTCGAGTCCACATCTCATAGGTGGGACAAAGTCATTGTTATGCAAGTCCAAGTCGAGTCGCAAGTCATCAAATTCATGACTCGAGTCTGACTCGAGTCCAAGTCACATGACTCGAGTCCACACCTCTGCCAGTTACTACTGGCAAAGACTAATTAGAGAATCCATTGAAATTGAGAGAAACAGAAATAACTTTAATCGCTCGGACAGCTACAGGCCTAGTGCGGCCTGGAAGCGTATTATTAAATAAGATACATTACAATTCCTTTATAGGGGAAACAAACACTAACTGATTAATAACGTAGCATAATCGCAATAAAACACATTCCAACTAATTACTAATCTACAACTCGCATTGTAACAACTGCCATATTACTAATCTAGTATATCATTACTAACAGGTCCCTGCGGGGTGGGCTGGTAGGAACGAATAACCAAAGAATATAAACATCATGTATTATTACACTTGTTTAGCCAGGAAAGCCCCACTGAGTGTAAAGGTTTTTGTAGGGTCCTGCCAAGTGTTTGCAGTAGGGGGCGATGCTGCTACACCGAATCGGACGATACGAAGGGAGAGTGTGAGGCCTAGTTCTAGGCTTTAGGCCTAGCTGTAGGCGTTAGGCCGCTGTGAGTTAATTTTAAATTTACCTGTTTTTATAATTCATGTAAAAGCTTTAAATGTAAATGTTTCTATTTAAAAGCATCAGGGAATGTAACATTAATAAACATAACTCCCTTGCACACACGCAGGGGAACGATACGAAGGGAGAGTTTGAGGCGTTGTTCGAGGCTTGAGGCCTAGCTGTAGGCTTTAGGGCGCTGAGTTTTTTATTTAATTTCAAAGTTTTAATTAAAAGCTATCTCAGGGAATTATAAGGGAATGTTACACTTGTTTAGGCAGGAAAGCCTCAGTCTAACGGTTTTTGTAGGGTCAGGCCAAGTGTTTGCAGTAGGGGGCGATGTTGCTACACGGTCGGACGGACGAAATAATCTATTGGTGGCTGGTCCACTTTGTTCCTACCAGTATAACTCCCCCCCCCCCCTCAAATCGTTGCGCCTGATGAGTTAATGATGACGTCACCCTGCTCTGCTGCTCTATATAAGAACGGGAGATGGAGCAGAGCCTCACCATTCTGGCGAATTGCCCGATGATGCTGGATGCAATTACCAGCGAAACGTCGTACTCAAAAATTGTAAATGTTGTGGTTTCACGCTTCAACACACCGGTGGGCGAAAGCAGTGAACTATTTGTCTTTTGTCAACGTGACTTTTATTTACTGATTGGCTGTGTCGGGTGGTGGAGGGTTACGACACATTTATAAATAACGCGATCTAACCCAAAAACGTTGATTATGAATATTGGTCGCGAAAGCCTACGTGTTGAACTGATGAGAACGATGATGAGCCCAATACGCTTCACGTGTTTTTTAAATATTTTTCAAGGAAGGCTTGGATCACAAATTCAGATAATACACAATTAACCTCAGAATAAAAATGCAACAATTCCAAAGAACGAAAATGTAAAAATGCAATAAAGTGCCATTATCTGCACGGATAAAAGGAATCAAGATTGAAGAGTATCAGTTTAACATGTAGGCTTTCGCGACCAATATCATCCATAATAGTTTTTTTGGGTTATATCGCGTAAACATATATAATTATATAAATATCTAAGGGGTTAGATCACGTAAATATGCGATCTAACCTCGGACAACGACCTGTATTGTGGAAGAGTCTATGGTCGTTTTACATTTTCGTAAACGTGATTAGTAGAAACAGACAAGTTACGTTTGAATTATGTTAATTTGCTTGGAGTCCAAGTTAAACCTCAGTTAGAAACGATAATTGAGCACGGACGTGGCGTGAATGATGGTAACGGCTGCATTTCCATACAATGCGATGGAAGCACAAACCTCAAACGCCGTATTGAGCGCTCTGAAGCTTTGTGTTTGTGGCACAGGATGGGACCGGGAGTCGAGTCAATTCCACAAGAGTCAGAATATTTATTTATAACTGGGGAAGGAATCTGATAAGCTATGAAGCTCTTTTTCCTTGATGCCCAGTGGGGGCGTGTCGGCAAGTTACAACAACAACAAACAAAACACAAACACGACAGGAGTGCGACATAGAGAAACAGGGTAAGCAAGTGGTACAATATAATTAATGTATTTATTAATGAGTTATCGAAGTCTGACTTGTCAACATTAGGCAGCAGAAAGCACAACGCAGTTACAGACCACACCAAGACAGCGCCACACAGCAGTAGCCCTCAATACAATGGCACATTGACATTGAACAATCGACGAGCAGGTAATAGTCAACGTTACAAATCACATTTGCAAGTGTGACTGTATCCAGCACGAATCTACTGCTTCAGGATCTGTGTTTGAAGGGCAGCAGTCACGGGGTAGCAGGATTAGGGGGAGAGTGAAGTGAGGTTGGGAAGGAAGTCTCCGAGGCGGACAAAAGTTCAAGACGAGCAGCAGTCAGAATCTTTATCCTGGGGAAATCCGATGACCTGTGAAGCTCTTTGTCACAGATCTCCTAATAACAGGACCCTGCGGGGTGGGCTGGTAGGAATAATACTAATACCGGTACAGGGATATCGACCGGGTATAGAGGAGTTAAAAAGAAAATGATTTGTGCATGGGGGGTGAGCGATGACGTCCACACCCCCCTCCCCACTGACTTGCGCGGCCACAGAGCAAGGATTGCAACAGGCGATGTCATTGGCTGTGCCGGATGCGACGGCCATCTTGTTAAAACTGTTATGTACCAGGTAAAGCCACCTGGGAGCTACGAGCTATTTTTCAGAGGCCACATGTGACGACCGCTCATAAAAGTGGCGTACGTCATGGTCATCTTCGGCTGGATAGAGTGTTTCCCACGCAGTGTCTGTTATGGGGGTGGTTTAACCTTGCTTCTTTGTGTGGTGGTGGTGCGTGTGGGTCGGTGGTGGTGGCGAGTCTGCGGGTCTCTGTGTGGTGGTGGTGAGTCCGCGGGTCTGAGCGTGGGTGTTGGTCAACTGTGCTTCTCAATGCCCGTCATTGCAAGTTGTTGAAATACACAATGTACTTTGCTGCAGTGCCCTCTGCTACCTTCAACATCAGAAGCGCATTTGAAAGCGCACGATGCAGTAACTCCTTTGTTCGGTGGTTAGCCAAAAGCCGCCGCTGCAGCGAGAATGAGCGGAGTTCGCGTGATAGTTTATGCTCCTTGACGAGATCAGCAGCGAGGTGTTGTGGGCTTTGTGTCATCGAGGCACACCCACCTGGTCTGCGTCTCCACTTGTGCCACCGTAAGGGGCGCTCCTTACGGCGTTTTTTGTCTTTTTTCCGTTTTCGCAGAAGGGCGGGCAGCGACTTCTTCCGCTTCCTTTTTTTTACGTCCGATTCCAACCTGACGACGACAAGCGTCGAGAAGGGAGGGAATGACTGTGGCCGAGAAGACCTGACGCTTCGGGCGGAGCGACAGACCAGGTAGCTTCCACACAGCGTTACTCAACCGATGAAAAGATATTGCCGCTCGACCCAAGCGCCTCACCCTCGCTGTTGAGCGTGATGAGTGTCACGCTCGGGTGGAAGTTCCCACGGCTGCCACCGCCCCCCCCCCCCCTCGTGGCGGCATCTCCTGATTGGCTGCCGGAGAGCGAGCGAAGAGCGTCCACCAGCGCGGCATCGGAGCCGTTGTCACCACCTACACCCCTCCCCTCCTCATCATCCTCCTCCTGCTGCTCCTCGTCCTCCGCTCAAGCGCCCGCGCTTCCAGATCTTCGCCGGCACCAGCAGAGGTGACGGATGACGCCAGCCTCAGGGTCAGAACCGTCGCACGGCAGAGAGCCATAGACTCGTCGCACGGCAGAGAGCCATAGACTCGTCGCACGGCAGAGAGCCATAGACTCGTCGCACGGCAGAGAGCCATAGACTCGTCGCACGGCAGAGAGCCATAGACTCGTCGCACGGCAGAGAGCCATAGACTCGTCGCACGGCAGAGAGCCATAGACTCGTCGCACGGCAGAGAGCCATAGACTCGTCGCACGGCAGAGAGCCATAGACTCGTCGCACGGCAGAGAGCCATAGACTCGTCGCACGGCAGAGAGCCATAGACTCGTCGCACGGCAGAGAGCCATAGACTCGTCGCACGGCAGAGAGCCATAGACTCGTCGCACGGCAGAGAGCCATAGACTCGTCGCACGGCAGAGAGCCATAGACTCGTCGCACGGCAGAGAGCCATAGACTCGTCGCACGGCAGAGAGCCATAGACTCGTCGCACGGCAGAGAGCCATAGACTCGTCGCACGGCAGAGAGCCATAGACTCGTCGCACGGCAGAGAGCCATAGACTCGTCGCACGGCAGAGAGCCATAGACTCGTCGCACGGCAGAGAGCCATAGACTCGTCGCACGGCAGAGAGCCATAGACTCGTCGCACGGCAGAGAGCCATAGACTCGTCGCACGGCAGAGAGCCATAGACTCGTCGCACGGCAGAGAGCCATAGACTCGTCGCACGGCAGAGAGCCATAGACTCGTCGCACGGCAGAGAGCCATAGACTCGTCGCACGGCAGAGAGCCATAGACTCGTCGCACGGCAGAGAGCCATAGACTCGTCGCACGGCAGAGAGCCATAGACTCGTCGCACGGCAGAGAGCCATAGACTCGTCGCACGGCAGAGAGCCATAGACTCGTCGCACGGCAGAGAGCCATAGACTCGTCGCACGGCAGAGAGCCATAGACTCGTCGCACGGCAGAGAGCCATAGACTCGTCGCACGGCAGAGAGCCATAGACTCGTCGCACGGCAGAGAGCCATAGACTCGTCGCACGGCAGAGAGCCATAGACTCGTCGCACGGCAGAGAGCCATAGACTCGTCGCACGGCAGAGAGCCATAGACTCGTCGCACGGCAGAGAGCCATAGACTCGTCGCACGGCAGAGAGCCATAGACTCGTCGCACGGCAGAGAGCCATAGACTCGTCGCACGGCAGAGAGCCATAGACTCGTCGCACGGCAGAGAGCCATAGACTCGTCGCACGGCAGAGAGCCATAGACTCGTCGCACGGCAGAGAGCCATAGACTCGTCGCACGGCAGAGAGCCATAGACTCGTCGCACGGCAGAGAGCCATAGACTCGTCGCACGGCAGAGAGCCATAGACTCGTCGCACGGCAGAGAGCCATAGACTCGTCGCACGGCTTCAGGGCCCCCTTCCCACGTGGTGATGTATTCAGCTTCAGGGAGAGGCGGGGGGGAGGGGGGAGGGGGGAGACGTCAACTTACGTGTACACACAGCCCCTATCACCACCACAGCCCCTATCACCACCCCAGCCCCTATCACCACCACAGCCCCTATCACCACCACAACCCATATCACTATCACAACCCCTATCACCACCACAACCCCTATCACCACCACAACCCCTATCACCACCCCAGCCCCGATCACCACCACAACCCATATCACCACCCCAACCCCTATCACTATCACAACCCCTATCACCACCACAACCCCTACCACTACCCCTATCACTACCCCAGCCCCTATCACCACCACAACCCCTATCACCACCACAACCCCTATCACCACCACAACCCCTATCACCACCACAACCCCTATCACCACCACAACCCCTATCACCACCACAACCCCTATCACCACCACAACCCCTATCACCACCACAACCCCTATCACCACCACAACCCCTATCACCACCACAACCCCTATCACCACCACAACCCCTATCACCACCCCAACCCCTATCATCACCACAACCCCTATCACCACCACAACCCATATCACCACCCCAACCCCTATCACCATCACAACCCCTATCACCACCACAACCCCTACCACTACCCCTATCACCACCCCAGCCCCTATCACCACCACAACCCCTATCACCACCACAACCCCTATCACCACCACAACCCCTATCACCACCACAACCCCTATCACCACCACAACCCCTATCACCACCACAACCCCTATCACCACCCCAACCCCTACCACCACCCCAACCCCTATCATCACCACAACCCCTATCACCACCACAACCCCTATCACCACCACAACCCATATCACCATCACAACCCCTATCACCACCACAACCCCTACCACTACCCCTATCGCCACCCCAGCCCCTATCGCCACCACAACCCCTATCGCCACCACAACCCCTATCGCCACCACAACCCCTATCGCCACCCCAACCCCTATCGCCACCCCAACCCCTATCGCCACCACAACCCCTATCGCCACCACAACCCCTATCGCCACCACAACCCCTATCGCCACCACAACCCCTATCGCCACCACAACCCCTATCGCCACCCCAACCCCTATCGCCACCCCAACACCTATCGCCACCGCAACCCCTATCGCCACCGCAACCCCTATCGCCACCGCAACCCCTATCGCCACCGCAACCCCTATCGCCACCGCAACCCCTATCGCCACCGCAACCCCTATCGCCACCGCAACCCCTATCGCCACCGCAACCCCTATCGCCACCGCAACCCCTATCGCCACCGCAACCCCTATCGCCACCGCAACCCCTATCGCCACCGCAACCCCTATCGCCACCGCAACCCCTATCGCCACCGCAACCCCTATCGCCACCGCAACCCCTATCGCCACCGCAACCCCTATCGCCACCGCAACCCCTATCGCCACCGCAACCCCTATCGCCACCGCAACCCCTATCGCCACCGCAACCCCTATCGCCACCGCAACCCCTATCGCCACCGCAACCCCTATCGCCACCGCAACCCCTATCGCCACCGCAACCCCTATCGCCACCGCAACCCCTATCGCCACCGCAACCCCTATCGCCACCGCAACCCCTATCGCCACCGCAACCCCTATCGCCACCGCAACCCCTATCGCCACCGCAACCCCTATCGCCACCGCAACCCCTATCGCCACCGCAACCCCTATCGCCACCGCAACCCCTATCGCCACCGCAACCCCTATCGCCACCGCAACCCCTATCGCCACCGCAACCCCTATCGCCACCGCAACCCCTATCGCCACCGCAACCCCTATCGCCACCGCAACCCCTATCGCCACCGCAACCCCTATCGCCACCGCAACCCCTATCGCCACCGCAACCCCTATCGCCACCGCAACCCCTATCGCCACCGCAACCCCTATCGCCACCGCAACCCCTATCGCCACCGCAACCCCTATCGCCACCGCAACCCCTATCGCCACCGCAACCCCTATCGCCACCGCAACCCCTATCGCCACCGCAACCCCTATCGCCACCGCAACCCCTATCGCCACCGCAACCCCTATCGCCACCGCAACCCCTATCGCCACCGCAACCCCTATCGCCACCGCAACCCCTATCGCCACCGCAACCCCTATCGCCACCGCAACCCCTATCGCCACCGCAACCCCTATCGCCACCGCAACCCCTATCGCCACCGCAACCCCTATCGCCACCGCAACCCCTATCGCCACCGCAACCCCTATCGCCACCGCAACCCCTATCGCCACCGCAACCCCTATCGCCACCGCAACCCCTATCGCCACCGCAACCCCTATCGCCACCGCAACCCCTATCGCCACCGCAACCCCTATCGCCACCGCAACCCCTATCGCCACCGCAACCCCTATCGCCACCGCAACCCCTATCGCCACCGCAACCCCTATCGCCACCGCAACCCCTATCGCCACCGCAACCCCTATCGCCACCGCAACCCCTATCGCCACCGCAACCCCTATCGCCACCGCAACCCCTATCGCCACCGCAACCCCTATCGCCACCGCAACCCCTATCGCCACCGCAACCCCTATCGCCACCGCAACCCCTATCGCCACCGCAACCCCTATCGCCACCGCAACCCCTATCGCCACCGCAACCCCTATCGCCACCGCAACCCCTATCGCCACCGCAACCCCTATCGCCACCGCAACCCCTATCGCCACCGCAACCCCTATCGCCACCGCAACCCCTATCGCCACCGCAACCCCTATCGCCACCGCAACCCCTATCGCCACCGCAACCCCTATCGCCACCGCAACCCCTATCGCCACCGCAACCCCTATCGCCACCGCAACCCCTATCGCCACCGCAACCCCTATCGCCACCGCAACCCCTATCGCCACCGCAACCCCTATCGCCACCGCAACCCCTATCGCCACCGCAACCCCTATCGCCACCGCAACCCCTATCGCCACCGCAACCCCTATCGCCACCGCAACCCCTATCGCCACCGCAACCCCTATCGCCACCGCAACCCCTATCGCCACCGCAACCCCTATCGCCACCGCAACCCCTATCGCCACCGCAACCCCTATCGCCACCGCAACCCCTATCGCCACCGCAACCCCTATCGCCACCGCAACCCCTATCGCCACCGCAACCCCTATCGCCACCGCAACCCCTATCGCCACCGCAACCCCTATCGCCACCGCAACCCCTATCGCCACCGCAACCCCTATCGCCACCGCAACCCCTATCGCCACCGCAACCCCTATCGCCACCGCAACCCCTATCGCCACCGCAACCCCTATCGCCACCGCAACCCCTATCGCCACCGCAACCCCTATCGCCACCGCAACCCCTATCGCCACCGCAACCCCTATCGCCACCGCAACCCCTATCGCCACCGCAACCCCTATCGCCACCGCAACCCCTATCGCCACCGCAACCCCTATCGCCACCGCAACCCCTATCGCCACCGCAACCCCTATCGCCACCGCAACCCCTATCGCCACCGCAACCCCTATCGCCACCGCAACCCCTATCGCCACCGCAACCCCTATCGCCACCGCAACCCCTATCGCCACCCGCAACCCCTATCGCCACCGCAACCCCTATCGCCACCGCAACCCCTATCGCCACCCGCAACCCCTATCGCCACCGCAACCCCTATCGCCACCGCAACCCCTATCGCCACCGCAACCCCTATCGCCACCGCAACCCCTATCGCCACCGCAACCCCTATCGCCACCGCAACCCCTATCGCCACCGCAACCCCTATCGCCACCGCAACCCCTATCGCCACCGCAACCCCTATCGCCACCGCAACCCCTATCGCCACCGCAACCCCTATCGCCACCGCAACCCCTATCGCCACCGCAACCCCTATCGCCACCGCAACCCCTATCGCCACCGCAACCCCTATCGCCACCGCAACCCCTATCGCCACCGCAACCCTATCGCCACCGCAACCCCTATCGCCACCGCAACCCCTATCGCCACCGCAACCCCTATCGCCACCGCAACCCCTATCGCCACCCGCAACCCCTATCGCCACCGCAACCCCTATCGCCACCGCAACCCCTATCGCCACCGCAACCCCTATCGCCACCCGCAACCCCTATCGCCACCGCAACCCCTATCGCCACCGCAACCCCTATCGCCACCGCAACCCCTATCGCCACCGCAACCCCTATCGCCACCGCAACCCCTATCGCCACCCGCAACCCCTATCGCCACCCGCAACCCCTATCGCCACCGCAACCCCTATCGCCACCGCAACCCCTATCGCCACCGCAACCCCTATCGCCACCGCAACCCTATCGCCACCGCAACCCCTATCGCCACCGCAACCCCTATCGCCACCCGCAACCCCTATCGCCACCGCAACCCCTATCGCCACCGCAACCCCTATCGCCACCGCAACCCTATCGCCACCGCAACCCCTATCGCCACCGCAACCCCTATCGCCACCGCAACCCCTATCGCCACCGCAACCCTATCGCCACCCGCAACCCCTATCGCCACCGCAACCCCTATCGCCACCGCAACCCCTATCGCCACCCGCAACCCCTATCGCCACCGCAACCCCTATCGCCACCGCAACCCCTATCGCCACCGCAACCCCTATCGCCACCGCAACCCCTATCGCCACCGCAACCCCTATCGCCACCGCAACCCCTATCGCCACCGCAACCCCTATCGCCACCGCAACCCCTATCGCCACCGAGCAACCCCTATCGCCACCGCAACCCCTATCGCCACCGCAACCCCTATCGCCACCGCAACCCCTATCGCCACCGCAACCCCTATCGCCACCGCAACCCCTATCGCCACCGCAACCCCTATCGCCACCGCAACCCCTATCGCCACCGCAACCCCTATCGCCACCGCAACCCCTATCGCCACCGCAACCCCTATCGCCACCGCAACCCCTATCGCCACCGCAACCCCTATCGCCACCGCAACCCCTATCGCCACCGCAACCCCTATCGCCACCGCAACCCCTATCGCCACCGCAACCCCTATCGCCACCCGCAACCCCTATCGCCACCGCAACCCCTATCGCCACCGCAACCCCTATCGCCACCGCAACCCCTATCGCCACCGCAACCCCTATCGCCACCGCAACCCCTATCGCCACCCGCAACCCCTATCGCCACCGCAACCCCTATCGCCACCGCAACCCTATCGCCACCGCAACCCCTATCGCCACCGCAACCCCTATCGCCACCGCAACCCCTATCGCCACCGCAACCCCTATCGCCACCGCAACCCCTATCGCCACCGCAACCCCCTATCGCCACCGCAACCCCTATCGCCACCGCAACCCCTATCGCCACCGCAACCCCTATCGCCACCGCAACCCCTATCGCCACCGCAACCCCTATCGCCACCGCAACCCCTATCGCCACCGCAACCCCTATCGCCACCGCAACCCTATCGCCACCGCAACCCCTATCGCCACCGCAACCCCTATCGCCACCGCAACCCCTATCGCCACCGCAACCCCTATCGCCACCGCAACCCCTATCGCCACCGCAACCCCTATCGCCACCGCAACCCCTATCGCCACCGCAACCCCTATCGCCACCGCAACCCCTATCGCCACCGCAACCCCTATCGCCACCGCAACCCCTATCGCCACCGCAACCCCTATCGCCACCGCAACCCCTATCGCCACCGCAACCCCTATCGCCACCGCAACCCCTATCGCCACCGCAACCCCTATCGCCACCGCAACCCCTATCGCCACCGCAACCCCTATCGCCACCGCAACCCCTATCGCCACCGCAACCCCTATCGCCACCGCAACCCCTATCGCCACCGCAACCCCTATCGCCACCGCAACCCCTATCGCCACCGCAACCCCTATCGCCACCGCAACCCCTATCGCCACCGCAACCCCTATCGCCACCGCAACCCCTATCGCCACCGCAACCCCTATCGCCACCGCAACCCCTATCGCCACCGCAACCCCTATCGCCACCGCAACCCCTATCGCCACCGCAACCCCTATCGCCACCGCAACCCCTATCGCCACCGCAACCCCTATCGCCACCGCAACCCCTATCGCCACCGCAACCCCTATCGCCACCGCAACCCCTATCGCCACCGCAACCCCTATCGCCACCGCAACCCCTATCGCCACCGCAACCCCTATCGCCACCGCAACCCCTATCGCCACCGCAACCCCTATCGCCACCGCAACCCCTATCGCCACCGCAACCCCTATCGCCACCGCAACCCCTATCGCCACCGCAACCCCTATCGCCACCGCAACCCCTATCGCCACCGCAACCCCTATCGCCACCGCAACCCCTATCGCCACCGCAACCCCTATCGCCACCGCAACCCCTATCGCCACCGCAACCCCTATCGCCACCGCAACCCCTATCGCCACCGCAACCCCTATCGCCACCGCAACCCCTATCGCCACCGCAACCCCTATCGCCACCGCAACCCCTATCGCCACCGCAACCCCTATCGCCACCGCAACCCCTATCGCCACCGCAACCCCTATCGCCACCGCAACCCCTATCGCCACCGCAACCCCTATCGCCACCGCAACCCCTATCGCCACCGCAACCCCTATCGCCACCGCAACCCCTATCGCCACCGCAACCCCTATCGCCACCGCAACCCCTATCGCCACCGCAACCCCTATCGCCACCGCAACCCCTATCGCCACCGCAACCCCTATCGCCACCGCAACCCCTATCGCCACCGCAACCCCTATCGCCACCGCAACCCCTATCGCCACCGCAACCCCTATCGCCACCGCAACCCCTATCGCCACCGCAACCCCTATCGCCACCGCAACCCCTATCGCCACCGCAACCCCTATCGCCACCGCAACCCCTATCGCCACCGCAACCCCTATCGCCACCGCAACCCCTATCGCCACCGCAACCCCTATCGCCACCGCAACCCCTATCGCCACCGCAACCCCTATCGCCACCGCAACCCCTATCGCCACCGCAACCCCTATCGCCACCGCAACCCCTATCGCCACCGCAACCCCTATCGCCACCGCAACCCCTATCGCCACCGCAACCCCTATCGCCACCGCAACCCCTATCGCCACCGCAACCCCTATCGCCACCGCAACCCCTATCGCCACCGCAACCCCTATCGCCACCGCAACCCCTATCGCCACCGCAACCCCTATCGCCACCGCAACCCCTATCGCCACCGCAACCCCTATCGCCACCGCAACCCCTATCGCCACCGCAACCCCTATCGCCACCGCAACCCCTATCGCCACCGCAACCCCTATCGCCACCGCAACCCCTATCGCCACCGCAACCCCTATCGCCACCGCAACCCCTATCGCCACCGCAACCCCTATCGCCACCGCAACCCCTATCGCCACCGCAACCCCTATCGCCACCGCAACCCCTATCGCCACCGCAACCCCTATCGCCACCGCAACCCCTATCGCCACCGCAACCCCTATCGCCACCGCAACCCCTATCGCCACCGCAACCCCTATCGCCACCGCAACCCCTATCGCCACCGCAACCCCTATCGCCACCGCAACCCCTATCGCCACCGCAACCCCTATCGCCACCGCAACCCCTATCGCCACCGCAACCCCTATCGCCACCGCAACCCCTATCGCCACCGCAACCCCTATCGCCACCGCAACCCCTATCGCCACCGCAACCCCTATCGCCACCGCAACCCCTATCGCCACCGCAACCCCTATCGCCACCGCAACCCCTATCGCCACCGCAACCCCTATCGCCACCGCAACCCCTATCGCCACCGCAACCCCTATCGCCACCGCAACCCCTATCGCCACCGCAACCCCTATCGCCACCGCAACCCCTATCGCCACCGCAACCCCTATCGCCACCGCAACCCCTATCGCCACCGCAACCCCTATCGCCACCGCAACCCCTATCGCCACCGCAACCCCTATCGCCACCGCAACCCCTATCGCCACCGCAACCCCTATCGCCACCGCAACCCCTATCGCCACCGCAACCCCTATCGCCACCGCAACCCCTATCGCCACCGCAACCCCTATCGCCACCGCAACCCCTATCGCCACCGCAACCCCTATCGCCACCGCAACCCCTATCGCCACCGCAACCCCTATCGCCACCGCAACCCCTATCGCCACCGCAACCCCTATCGCCACCGCAACCCCTATCGCCACCGCAACCCCTATCGCCACCGCAACCCCTATCGCCACCGCAACCCCTATCGCCACCGCAACCCCTATCGCCACCGCAACCCCTATCGCCACCGCAACCCCTATCGCCACCGCAACCCCTATCGCCACCGCAACCCCTATCGCCACCGCAACCCCTATCGCCACCGCAACCCCTATCGCCACCGCAACCCCTATCGCCACCGCAACCCCTATCGCCACCGCAACCCCTATCGCCACCGCAACCCCTATCGCCACCGCAACCCCTATCGCCACCGCAACCCCTATCGCCACCGCAACCCCTATCGCCACCGCAACCCCTATCGCCACCGCAACCCCTATCGCCACCGCAACCCCTATCGCCACCGCAACCCCTATCGCCACCGCAACCCCTATCGCCACCGCAACCCCTATCGCCACCGCAACCCCTATCGCCACCGCAACCCCTATCGCCACCGCAACCCCTATCGCCACCCGCAACCCCTATCGCCACCGCAACCCCTATCGCCACCGCAACCCCTATCGCCACCGCAACCCCTATCGCCACCGCAACCCCTATCGCCACCGCAACCCCTATCGCCACCGCAACCCCTATCGCCACCGCAACCCCTATCGCCACCGCAACCCCTATCGCCACCGCAACCCCTATCGCCACCGCAACCCCTATCGCCACCGCAACCCCTATCGCCACCGCAACCCCTATCGCCACCGCAACCCCTATCGCCACCGCAACCCCTATCGCCACCGCAACCCCTATCGCCACCGCAACCCCTATCGCCACCGCAACCCCTATCGCCACCGCAACCCCTATCGCCACCGCAACCCCTATCGCCACCGCAACCCCTATCGCCACCGCAACCCCTATCGCCACCGCAACCCCTATCGCCACCGCAACCCCTATCGCCACCGCAACCCCTATCGCCACCGCAACCCCTATCGCCACCGCAACCCCTATCGCCACCGCAACCCCTATCGCCACCGCAACCCCTATCGCCACCGCAACCCCTATCGCCACCGCAACCCCTATCGCCACCGCAACCCCTATCGCCACCGCAACCCCTATCGCCACCGCAACCCCTATCGCCACCGCAACCCCTATCGCCACCGCAACCCCTATCGCCACCGCAACCCCTATCGCCACCGCAACCCCTATCGCCACCGCAACCCCTATCGCCACCGCAACCCCTATCGCCACCGCAACCCCTATCGCCACCGCAACCCCTATCGCCACCGCAACCCCCTATCGCCACCGCAACCCCTATCGCCACCGCAACCCCTATCGCCACCGCAACCCCTATCGCCACCGCAACCCCTATCGCCACCGCAACCCCTATCGCCACCGCAACCCCTATCGCCACCGCAACCCCTATCGCCACCGCAACCCCTATCGCCACCGCAACCCCTATCGCCACCGCAACCCCTATCGCCACCGCAACCCCTATCGCCACCGCAACCCCTATCGCCACCGCAACCCCTATCGCCACCGCAACCCCTATCGCCACCGCAACCCCTATCGCCACCGCAACCCCTATCGCCACCGCAACCCCTATCGCCACCGCAACCCCTATCGCCACCGCAACCCCTATCGCCACCGCAACCCCTATCGCCACCGCAACCCCTATCGCCACCGCAACCCCTATCGCCACCGCAACCCCTATCGCCACCGCAACCCCTATCGCCACCGCAACCCCTATCGCCACCGCAACCCCTATCGCCACCGCAACCCCTATCGCCACCGCAACCCCTATCGCCACCGCAACCCCTATCGCCACCGCAACCCCTATCGCCACCGCAACCCCTATCGCCACCGCAACCCCTATCGCCACCGCAACCCCTATCGCCACCGCAACCCCTATCGCCACCGCAACCCCTATCGCCACCGCAACCCCTATCGCCACCGCAACCCCTATCGCCACCGCAACCCCTATCGCCACCGCAACCCCTATCGCCACCGCAACCCCTATCGCCACCGCAACCCCTATCGCCACCGCAACCCCTATCGCCACCGCAACCCCTATCGCCACCGCAACCCCTATCGCCACCGCAACCCCTATCGCCACCGGCAACCCCTATCGCCACCGCAACCCCTATCGCCACCGCAACCCCTATCGCCACCGCAACCCCTATCGCCACCGCAACCCCTATCGCCACCGCAACCCCTATCGCCACCGCAACCCCTATCGCCACCGCAACCCCTATCGCCACCGCAACCCCTATCGCCACCGCAACCCCTATCGCCACCGCAACCCCTATCGCCACCGCAACCCCTATCGCCACCGCAACCCCTATCGCCACCGCAACCCCTATCGCCACCGCAACCCCTATCGCCACCGCAACCCCTATCGCCACCGCAACCCTATCGCCACCGCAACCCCTATCGCCACCGCAACCCCTATCGCCACCGCAACCCCTATCGCAACCCCTATCGCCACCGCAACCCCTATCGCCACCGCAACCCCTAGCTGCACCCCCAGCTGCGGTTCCTGCACATGTGGTCCTCGCAGCCGCAGCGTTGCTGCGAGCAGACCACGCCCGCACGGAGGCAGCCACACCGCCGCGTGTCGCACACTCCGTTACAGCGACACTGCACAGCACAGAGACACCACCACCACCACCACACGTTTAGTAATAGTAGCAGTGCGCGTGAGTGCACTCTCGTGCGTGAGTGCGTGCGCGTGCGTGCACTCGCGTGCGTGCGTGAGTGCGCGTGCGTGCACTCGCGTGCGTGAGTGCACGCGCGTGCTACGTACGTACGTGTACGTGACTGTACATGCGCGTGTACGCGTGTGCGCGTGACTGTACATGCGCGTGTACGCGTGTGCGCGTGACTGTACATGCGCGTGTACGCGTGTGCGCGTGACTGTACATGCGCGTGTACGCGTGTGCGCGTGACTGTACATGCGCGTGTACGCGTGTGCGCGTGACTGTACATGCGCGTGTACGCGTGTGCGCGTGACTGTACATGCGCGTGTACGCGTGTGCGCGTTGTGCGCGTGTACGCGTGTGCGCGTGCGTGAGTGTACGTGCGGTCACCCTGTAGGGCGCAATAATGTTGCTCCGTCGCCCGTCCGTGTTCACCACCACCTTGGCCACGAACGACTTCAGCTGCGTCGCGAGCAAAAGGCGGAGGTCACGCGCCCACCCCGCCGTGTAGCCTCTAACGGTGTAGGGGCAAGTGCTGCTAGTCGCCACCACCACCACTACAACTGCCTCCACCTCCACCATCACCGTCCATACTACCTCCACCACCACCTCCACCACCACCACCCCTACCACCTCCACCTCCGTCATCCACCACCACCACCAGCACCTCCCGCATCTTGGAGGGCATGAGCTCAATGGAGGAGTCGGGGGGACGCTGTGTGGGGGGTCGCTAGCCCCCGAGATCCCTCCCGCCTCCATCCCCTATTTCGTTTACGTTACCCCACCTCCCTATTACCTGCTACGGTTTCGCCGGCATTCGAACGCGACGCCCCTACGGTTACAGCCTCGCGCCGCGCTCCCACGCTGCGAGCATACGTGCGCACAGCATCATCAATCAAACGCCCCACTCCCCCTCTCTACACCGCTACGTACAGCTCTCGCACACTGCGAGCGTGTGCCCATCTATAGCCCTGTGCGGCACGTTACCAACGCGCATCCGTATCCGCCACGTAACGAACGTATGCGCACTCACGCACGCAGCTCTGCACGGCACTCACTCAACACTGACCACTCACGTTAGGATCGCGCACCTGTATCGCACACGGAGCGCACACACGCACACACTGAAGATCACGCGAGACCACGCTTCGCTATTAATGATTTATTACCTGGTAACTAATGTTGAATCGGTGAGTCGACGAGGCTGGCCTATTCCACTAAACCGGTACCTATTCCCTATTTATCTGCTATTATCCTACTTCACCTCCCCACTCACTGTTTGGCGCCCGCGGAGGTACCTCGATACGTCACACGGACGTCCGGGTTGCTGGCTGGAGCTGCTGCTGGTCCGCTGGCCTGGAGAGAAGAGAGCCCCTTCCCCCTTGCGCCCCCCCTCTTTATTCTCTCTACCTCAAAGGGATGCTGCGCTGAACAATGGGCTCGTGCACCTCGAGCCCGCGCACGGCGGTTCCGGGCGCTTTTGATCCGCTAATCGGTGAGCGGCGTAAATCCTAATTAATCCCTTTCTCACGCAGGCCCCCATCATCGAGGTTCATGCGGCGGCGTCCATGACAAAGGTGCGCCGTGGGAATTTGTGCACGGCTGCCCGCGTGACCCCGCTCTCCAGGTTATTCATACTAATAGCCTCATCCTTTAACTCCCCTAATAATGGTGCCTGCGTGCCCGAGCGTAATTACGTCGTCCCTCCGCTGCCGGTGCGGGGGTGCCTGATTATGCAGTTCAGATGCGCTGCGTGTTTTCTAATGATGCTCCTCCATCACAATACTTATTCCCTCTGCCTGCCCCGTCGATACTCGCCTGTGTGGGGGGAAATGCGCCTCAACCGCGGTGGCCAAATGCCCCACGCCGCGACCACACCATATTAAGGCCGGCCGCAGCGCCGCGGTGCCACGTAGCACGGGGGAGGTCATCCAATTCCCTGATCGCCGGAAACCGTGAGAATTAATCCCGATGAGGGTTTCTCGGATAAAAACCGGTCGATCAGGTGACCTTCCCTTCCAGCTCTATGGGGGGGGGGGGGGGGGGGGAATGCGTGCGGATGTGTGCTTATGTGGGGGGGGTGATGGGGGGCAGTGCGGTGGGGGAAGCCGGGCGGCTCCCTGGCTCGGCAGAGCGGCCCTGTCGCTGTGGCACCACAGCTGCATGTGGAGTGTCCGTGTGAGTGAGTGTACGTCCGTGAGTGAGTGTACGTAGGTCGACTCAGCCTCAAATGAGTACCCGGTGAGGTGTGTAAAATCGCCACTGGGGAGACAAAGGCGGTCGGGCGTGGTGCTGGCCACCCACCCCCTCGTGTACCGTTCTGGCCTTCATAGGTGCTCGCTAACAGCACTTGCCCCTACAGTCTGTTAAGGCTATACGGGGGATCTTTATCTTTGTCTCTCTCTGTGTGTCTCTGTGTCATCTTTCTGTGTGTGTCTCTCTCTCTGTCATCTCTCTCTGTCCGTGTCTCCGTGTCTCAAATTGAGCAATCTTTGGAAGAACGTCATCAACCAGTTGGGGAGTTGACTTATGTTAGCCGACTCTGTGTATTGCATTACATTTCTAAGTTTACTAGGTTTGTTTTCTCGTTCATGTTTTTGTTTGTTTGTTGCGGTTGCACCCGATTCAAGAGCCGAATGGCTCACGGGGCTATACCAAATAAATGAAACTAAAACTATTATGTAATTTATTTATTTTTTCTACGTGACTTTACCGAAAGAACCAAACAGTATCTTGCTTAAGTTTCAATTTCTCTTCACCTGGCTCGCTACTTTGTAACTTTGTTTTATTTTAAATATTCAGTTTTTTTTTCATTATTTACCAGGCCACACCCGCTTGAGCTGCTGTACTGCTCTTGTTTCAAAAAAATGCGTAATTCGCATGAATTATGTTAATGTATGTAATAATATACATAAATTATGATTATCACGGAGATAATCGTAGTAATTTATGCGAATGCTTGTGATTATGTTAATGTATGCAGTTATTATAATTATGCCTTAGCTTCGTTATCCAGAGTTGTATCAATCCGGATAACCGATTATCTTTGATTAAACATTTGTAATAAAAGACTTCACCACGATGTCTGGCTCGGTGTCCTTTATTTGGTTCGGTTTCTGTTTCCCACACGGCTGTCCTTATTTATCTCCTTCCACACGGTGCCGACTTCGCTGTTTCTCTCGTCACCGCCAACAGCTCCGCTGTTGGTCTCCGCCGCTCCCGTAGCTCCCGTAGCAGCCCCGCTGCTGTTACTCTCACGTAGCCCCTCCGGCTGTACTCGCTGCAGCCTCACTCCCTCCAGTAGCCCACTACTGTCTCCGGGGTTGGCCACCGCTGGCCGACGGTGCCACCCCTCCTTGGTTCGCCCGCGTGGCCTCACCCTTTTCCAGTCTCAACCCAACTCCCTTCTCCTTCCGGTTTTACCGCTTAAGGACCCGAACCTTCCTCCCACGTCACATGACTCCACCTCCCCGTGACGTCACATCCCGAAGGTCGATTACACCCGCATTACACATTTATTGATTATCTTAGTGTGTTTATGTTATGTTAGGTCTCCAAATTCATATCTCATCGCAGGTAGACAGTTTTGCATGGACTGGGAGAGAAGCACTCGAACACTTGGTGTTAAGCAATTTTAATTCTAAACAAACATATGACACTAATATGCAGAGGTGGGACAAAGTCATTGTTATGCAAGTCCGAGTCGCAAGTCATCAAATTCATGACTCGAGTCTGACTCGAGTCCAAGTCACATGACTCGAGTCCACACCTCTGCTAATATGCAAAGGCAAAAGTATACGTCAATAGATTCAATCGGCAAGATTATGCAATTAACGAAAATAAATGACTAAAACATTTCTTCTTCTTGGTTCTTTAGGTAAAGTCACGTAGAAGGGAAGTAATAAAATAATAAAAATAAAACATTCTCACGACGTTTCGGCCACAACGCAAGTAGCCGTCCTCAGGTGCCATAGACAAACCCAACATTAAACCCTCCCCGTAGAGGCGGTTAAATTTCGATTTAAAGCTTTCGTGACTGCAATTTAACCGTCTCTACGGGGAGGGTTTAATGTTGGGTTTGTCTATGGCACCTGAGGACGGCTACTTGCGTTGTGGCCGAAACGTCGTGAGTGTTTTATTTTTATTATTTTATTACTTCCCTTCTACGTGACTTTACCGAAAGAACCAAGAAGATGAATCCTTGCAGTCACGAAAGCTTTAAATCGAAAAATAAAACATTTCTTATTCATGTAACTCAACGGCAGCAACTGCTTTGCACGATCAGTTGATATTGAACGCACCACCTTGAAATGGCAACCCCTTTTGAAACACAAAGATAACTTTTTAAAATCTTATTCGTGTGCGTGTTGTGTGCGCGTTGTCCCCTTGTAATATTAATTTTAAAAAAATTAGAGCCGGGAGTTTTGTCTTTAGCTTGTGGGGTGGGGGAGGGATTATACAAACAGTGGCCAGAGAGGTTCTCTCTGGCTTGGGCGTGGCCGCAGCGAGCCCGTGCTGCTCCCTCTCTCCACTGCTGGATTGAGCGGCGTTGGCACCATGTTCCTTGAAGAAACTTGCTTGCTTGGCGCTTGATGGTTCCGTCGTCGCTGCTGGACGTCTTGTCTGTTCTCACTGGGTGTTGGTCGGTGTGTGTGTATCAAACACACGGCGCATTCGATGGCGCTCTCTCTCTCTTGGTGGCAGCTCTAGGCTTCTCCACTGCTGGATGATTGTTGAGTCGGCACGATGCTCGGTGATGCCCGAGTCGTGCTGCTGCTGTCCCTCTCTCCTTGATCGCTGCCAACTTCACACGGACACCCGCCCTTACTTCAGGCTGTGTTGGCTCAGGCTCTGGACGAAGCGGCTCTGCGCGCTCACCGGCTTGGAGCGCCCTGGCGATGAACGATGGCTCTTGTTGCTCATCAGCTGCTGCTCGTCCTTTGCGATGCTCGCTTGGTCGACGCTTGATGGTTTCCGCCCTTTCTATAGGTCGATTGCTTGTCACTCGTCACTCTCTTCTCCGTGCTTTCCTTTGTTCGTGCAGCTGCCAGCTTCACTCGCACTTAACTTCGTTCTGCGAGAAGCGACACCTGCTATCGGCATCGGTGTTTGCTCCCTCACGACGCTCCGCCAGCCGGAGCACGGCTGAACCCAGCCTCGACCCAGGTTGAACTCAGACTTCTGCGACTCGAACGACCCCTCCTCGTTCCATCTCTCTTCGAGGCACGATCTGCCCCAGCTCTCTTGCGAGCCGAGTTGCGAGAGTGAGCGCCACTCGAACCAGACTGCTCATTCGTGATGTGCGCTTGTGCTTAAAACTCAAAACGTGACTCCCCTCTCTGCGCATCTCTTGCGAGAGGAACAACAACGAGAGAAACAGATGTCCCAGCTATGCCAGCACAGACCCCCCCCCCCTCGCGACCCTTTGACCCCTCCCTCTGAGTGGGTCATTCCGAGGCCAGACCCCCAATACGTATTCAGGCTGGTATGTGTTTGTGCCAAATCGTTGGAAGACAAAGGTGGCCGAGGAGATTTTTGGTTCTATGGAATGCATATTCTTTAAGTTGTGCGTGGTTGACCTATTTTGACTTCCTATTCTTCTGGATGACCGTTGTTCTAACACTTAATAATTATTATTCAGTTTGTGATTTACCATGGTTATTAACACGTATTTCGTAGAGTTTATTGATGTTTGTTGTCTATCTATATACAGGGATCGCACTGTTTTACTCGAGTTATTTTGTTTAATGTCTTGAGGTTAAGTGTAAGTTGCCACTTACGCTTCCTTAACTGTTGGAATTCGTAATTATTATTTTTTTTGGTCAGGTAGATAGAAACATACAATACAAAATTATATATATATACGGTGAATACGAGTAATATAAGGGAATATCTAATAACAAGCCCCTATTGTTTGTTGGTTAATTCTTTTTGTTAAGTTTCTACTTTTCGGTAAGGAAAACGTTAAAGAAAACGCGAGTTGCAACCGTTGTTATCCTTTACTCTGCACCTTATCTGTAGACATCCAGATGTCTTGGGAGGTTAGTCCATCGATCTTTGTCCATCTGGATGTCTATGACCTCTCTGTGACCGAAATCTTACCGTTTTAATGGCCCTCCATGTTTCATGGATTCCTGGTGTGCTTGTGAGGAGGAGTGGGTTGTTTTCATTATTAAATAAAAATAGAAGAAAAAAAATTTCTTCATTATTCTTAATATAAAAAGGGGGTATAAACACAACAGGAGGCACGTCCCGTGCCCCGCGGTGGGAATAGGCATTTCCGTTTTTTTCGTCCGTCACCTTGAAATCGGTCCGATTTTCGATTTAGTGCGGTTTCTCTATATGTATTTATTTACTATTGCCGACCGGCACGTGACGAAGCACGCCATTGCGCATGCGCGAGACGCCGACCAGGGCGGTTGCCCCTGGCAACGGGCAGCAACGCCGTCGCTGCAGGGTGGACGCCATTTTTAATTCGCGTTAAAAATATGCGCACGCATTAACACGCGACGCTGAGGTAAATTCATCAAAGTTTCACGTCCTCTTCACTCCCCCACCCCTCTCCCTCACCACTCTCCCTCACCACTCACCCATCTCCCTCACCACTCTCCCTCACCACTCTCCCTCACCCCTCTCCCTTACCCCTCTCCCTCACCACTCACTCTCACCACTCACCCATCTCCCTCACCACTCGCCCTCACCCCTCACCGCTCACCACCCACGCTCATCCTCACCCCTCTCCCTCACCACTCACTCTCACCACTCACCCATCTCCCTCACCACTCACGCTCATCCTCACCCCTATCCCTCACCACTCGCCCTCACCACTCGCCCTCACCACTCGCCCTCACCACTCGCGAGGAATTTAGCATATGTATGGGAAATGCAGGAATGCGACTAGTACTACTTGTGAAATCCGCTTGATGCGGAGCTTCTCCAATTTTTTCATGCTGGAATTTCAGTCCACACACCCTGGCACTGACCAGAGTGTGGAAGATGCCCAGGCTGCTGGCCGGACGTTTCCCCTCCACGACCACCCTCCTTGCCCTGTATATGGTGAGCTTAGCGTAGCCCACCCAGTACAGTGACCAGCCCCTGAAGATGTTGGGATCTGTCGCCCTTTGGGTGTCCAAAGATGAGGAACGTTGGATAAATGGAGGTTGAACCTTTAGGCCTTAAATGTACGCTCCAGCTTCAAAATACGCTCCAAGCTTGGCGGCGTCTCATTCTTCACCTGAGGACGGCTGCTTGCGTTGTAGCCGAAACGTCGTGAGAATTCTGACTGTGGCAGAGCGAGGCAACTCTCAGCAGTGTGGAGGTGGAGGTGTGGGTGGACTTCCCCCGAGACAATAGAAAGTGAAATGGAGACCCTGTAGATGCGTAAGCTTGAGACGATGTCGCTCCAATAGATGCACCCTTGTCACAGGCCTTTAATGACAAGAATGTGAAGTTGAACACTCAGTTCCTAGGTTCAACCTGCAGGGTAAGAGCGGCCAGTCTTTGTGGACCTGTGGGTTGCGTAGATCTCTAACCAGGAGCGAGATCCAATAAGCTCCCAAGCATTCACTATGTTATCATAATTGCATTTATATGGTGCTCGCTTAATTGCCCCAGCAACACTGAGTTTTGTATCGTTTCTCGTCTCAAACACTCGAAGAGCATCCCCAAGTAGCAGCTGCCCCTGTGTGGCACAAGGTGGTGGCCCTGCACGGGCCTGCGTGTGGACAAGAGCCTGTCAGTAGGGGGCGATGGTTGATGTGGCATCTTAGTTGTGGAGTTTGTAGATAATGTTTTTAGAATTTGCTACATTAAACATGCAATGGCCTACTTGTTTTGAATGGAGCAATAGTATGTTGTACATACACTGTTAAGCAGACAGTGTTTTTTGTTTATCTTGTTAATACGATGTCACCTGATGCAGCATATTTCAGTGCAGTAATTTAACTTTGTAAAAATGATTGTCAATAAGTTAGAATGAATACTTGTCTGATTGTGTGCGTACGTGTAACATTTTGTCTACAAGGGTCAAACATTGAATGAGTCGTGTGAGGACACGGTGTGTGTTTTGCAAGTAACCTGGACAGATCAGATTCTTGTCATCGCGCTCGGGTTCAATCAACCCGAGCGCGATGACGTCACCACGCACGGGGGCGCCCCAACCAGCACCCCCCACCCACGTGACCAGCCCCTCCACCCACTGCCCACGTGACCAGCTCCCCCCTGCCCACGTGACCAGCCCCTCCCCTCCCCCGCCCACGTGACCAGCCCCTCCCCCACCCACGTGACCAGCCCCTCCCCCGCCCACGTGACCAGCCCCTCCCCTCCCCCGCCCACGTGACCAGCCCCTCCCCTCCCCCGCCCACGTGACCAGCTCCTCCCCCCCCCACCCACGTGACCAGCCCCTCCCCTCCCCCGCCCATGTGACCAGCCCCTCCCCTCCCCCGCCCACGTGACCAGGTCCTCCCCCCCCCGCCCACGTGACCCTCCCCCGCCCACGTGACCAGCCCCTCCCCCTCCCCCGCCCACGTGACCAGCCCCTCCCCTCCCCCGCCCACGTGACCAGCCCCTCCCCTCCCCCGCCCACGTGACCAGCCCTCCCCCCCCGCCCACGTGATCAGCCCCTCCCCCCGCCCACGTGACCAGCCCCTCCCCTCCCCCGCCCACGTGACCAGCCCCCCCCCCGCCCACGTGACCAGCCCCTCCCCTCCCCCGCTCACGTGACCAGCCCCCCCGCCCGCCCACGTGACCAGCCCCTCCCCCCCCCCGCCCACGTGACCAGCCCCCCCCCCCACCCACCCACGTGACCAGCCCCTCCCCCCACCCACCCACGTGACCAGCCCCGCCCCTCCCCCGCCCACGTGACCAGCCCCTCTCCTCCCCCGCCCACGTGACCAGCCCCTCCCCTCCCCCGCCCACGTGACCAGCCCTCCCCCCCCCCGCCCACGTGATCAGCCCCTCCCCCGCCCACGTGACCAGCTCCTCCCCCCCGCCCACGTGACCAGCCCCTCGCCCGCCCACGTGACCAGCCCCTCCCCTCCCCTGCCCACGTGACCAGCCACTCCCCTCCCCCGCCCACGTGACCAGCTCCTCCCCCCCGCCCACGTGACCAGCCCCTCGCCCGCCCACGTGACCAGCCCCTCCCCTCCCCCGCCCAAGTGACCAGCCCCTCCCCTCCCCCGCCCACGTGACCAGCCCCTCCAACCACCGCCCACGTGACCAGCCCCTCCCCCCCGCCCACGTGACCAGCCCCTCCCCTCCCCCGCCCACGTGACCAGCCCCTTCCCTCCCCCGCCCACGTGACCAGCCCCTCTCCTCCCCCGCCCACGTGACCAGCCCCTCCCCCCCCCACCCACGTGACCAGCCCCTCCCCCCGCCCACGTGACCAGCCCCTCCCCTCCCCCGCCCACGTGACCAGCCCCCCCCCCGCCCACGTGACCAGCCCCTCCCCCCCCGCCCACGTGACCAGCCACTCCCCCCCCCCGTCCACGTGACCAGCCCCTCCCCTCCCCCGCCCACGTGACCAGCCCCTCCCCTCCCCCGCCCACGTGACCAGCCCCCCCCCGCCCACGTGACCAGCCCCTCCCCTCCCCCGCCCACGTGACCAGCCCCTCCCCTCCCCCGCCCACGTGACCAGCCCCTCCCCTCCCCCGCCCACGTGACCAGCCCCTCCCCCCCCCCGCCCACGTGACCAGCCCCTCCCCCGCCCACGTGACCAGCCCCTCCCCTCCCCCGCCCACGTGACCAGCCCCTCCCCCGCCCACGTGACCAGCCCCTCCCCCCCCCGCCCACGTGACCAGCCCCTCCCCTCCCCCGCCCACGTGACCAGCCCCTCCCCCCCCACCCACGTGACCAGCCCCTCCCCCCCCACCCACGTGACCAGCCCCTCCCCCCCCCGCCCACGTGACCAGCCCCTCCCCTCCCCCGCCCACGTGACCAGCCCCTCCCCCCTCCCACGTGACCAGCCCCTCCCCTCCCCCGCCCACGTGACCAGCCCCTCCCGCCCACCCACGTGACCAGCCCCTCCCCCCGCCCACATGACCAGCCACTCCCTCCCCCGCCCACTTGACCAGCCCCTCCCCCCCCACCCACGTGACCAGCCCCTCCCCCCGCCCACGTGACCAGCCACTCCCCCCCCCGCCCATGTGACCAGCCCCTCCCCCGCCCACGTGACCAGCCCCCCCCGCCCACGTGACCAGCCCATGCCCACGTCACCAGCCCCTCCCCTCCCCCAGCCCACGTGACCAGCCCCGCCCCTCCCCCAGCCCACGTGACCAGCCCCACCCCTCCCCCACCCACGTGACCAGCCCCCCCACGCTGCTGCTGCTGCGGCGTTCTGGCGTTTGTCCCAAGCGGGTTGGCTGCAATGAAGCCGTGAAGACACCGAACAGTTCCACTGCTACAATTAGCGCGCTGAGGCGCTGCAGTTGCACTATGTGTCCACACGGTGGCGCTGCAGCAACCATGTTAAATTTCTTCTTAGGTTTTTTCCGGTAAAGTCACGTAGGTAAAACATCAAAATGAATGAAAATAAAATAAAATAAAAAATCACGACGTTTCGGAGGCAACACAAGTCTCCGTCATCAGGTGGGACCGTCACAGCCAGATTAGCTGCATCAAGTGAGGCCATGATTCAAGATGTAATCCCTTAAAAGCGAGTTGAAGGGGGAGGGAGAGGGAGGGGGGAGCTCATCAGACTATGGTAGCCAATGAAAGGAACGTATCGGGAGGGAGGGGGGGCGAGGCCAAAAGGGTGGGCGATGGACGTGGAAGCGCTTGTGCGCAAGCGGCCAATTACTGCACACGCCAACACAATGGAGCGATTGTGCGCTAGCGGCCAGCCACTGCACCCGCCAACACAATGGGCAGAGAGGAGGAGGGGAGGTCTAATACACATGAT
>NW_027621785.1:45000-60993 GCF_964198595.1 Lampetra fluviatilis | reverse complement strand
GGGTGGGTGAGTGGGTGGGTGGGTGGTGGGTGGTGGTGGAGTGAGTGAGTGGGTGGGTGGGTGAGTGAGTGGGTGGGTGGGTGGGTGGGTGGGTGAGTGGGTGGGTGGGTGAGTGGGTGGGTGGGTGAGTGAGTGGGTGGGTGAGTGAGTGGGTGAGTGAGTGGTGTGAGTGGAGTGGGTGAGTGGGTGGGTGGGGTGGGTGGGTGAGTGGGTGGGTGGGTGAGTGGTGGGTGGGTGGGTGAGTGAGTGGTGGTGGGTGGGTGAGTGGGTGAGTGGGTGGGTGGGGTGGGTGGGTGAGTGGTGGTGGGTGGTGGTGAGTGGGTGAGTGGGTGGGTGGTGTGGTGAGTGGGTGGTGAGTGAGTGGGTGGGTGAGTGGGTGGGTGGGTGAGTGGGTGGGTGGGTGAGTGGGTGGGTGAGTGGGTGGGTGGGTGAGTGGGTGAGTGGTGGGTGGGTGGGTGAGTGGGTGGGTGGGTGAGTGAGTGAGTGAGTGGGTGGTGGTGAGTGAGGTGAGTGAGGGTGGGTGGGTGAGTGGGTGGGTGGGTGAGTGGGTGAGTGGGTGAGTGGGTGGGTGAGTGGGTGGTGAGTGGGTGGGTGGGTGAGTGGGTGGGTGGGTGGGTGAGTGGGTGGGTGGGTGAGTGGGTGGGTGGGTGGGTGGGTGAGTGGGTGGGTGGGTGAGTGGTGGGTGGGTGGGTGGGTGGGTGGGTGAGTGGGTGAGTGAGTGGGTGAGTGGGTGGGTGGGTGGGTGAGTGGGTGGGTGGTGGGTGGTGAGTGGGTGGGTGGGTGGGTGAGTGGGTGGGTGGGTGGGTGAGTGGGTGGGTGGGTGGGTGAGTGGGTGGGTGGGTGGGTGAGTGGGTGGGTGGGTGGGTGAGTGGGTGGGTGGGTGGGTGAGTGGGTGAGTGGGTGGGTGATGGGTGGTGGGTGGGTGAGTGAGTGAGTGAGTGGGTGGTGAGTGAGTGGGTGAGTGGGTGAGTGGGTGGGTGAGTGGGTGGGTGAGTGGGTGGGTGGGTGAGTGGGTGGGTGGGTGGGTGAGTGGGTGGGTGGGTGAGTGGGTGGGTGGGTGGGTGGGTGGGTGAGTGGGTGGGTGGGTGAGTGGGTGGGGGTGGGTGGGTGTGGGGGTGAGTGGGTGAGTGGGTGGTGAGTGGGTGAGTGGGTGGTGTGGGTGAGTGGTGGGTGGGTGAGTGGGTGGGGTGAGTGGGTGGGTGGTGGGTGAGTGGGTGGGTGGGTGGGTGAGTGGGTGGGTGGGTGGGTGAGTGGGTGGGTGGGTGGGTGAGTGGGTGGGTGGGTGGGTGAGTGGGTGGGTGGGTGGGTGAGTGGGTGAGTGGGTGGGTGAATGGGTGGTGGGTGGGTGAGTGAGTGGGTGGGTGGGTGAGTGAGTGGGTGGGTGAGTGAGTGGGGTGAGTGAGTGGGTGAGTGGGTGGGTGAGTGGGTGGGTGGGTGGGTGGGTGAGTGGGTGGGTGGGTGAGTGGGTGGGTGGGTGAGTGAGTGAGTGGGTGGGTGGTGTGGGTGAGTGGGTGGGTGGGGTGGGTGAGTGGGTGGGTGGGTGAGTGGGTGAGTGGGTGGGTGGGTGAGTGGGTGATTGAGTGAGTGGGTGGGTGAGTGGGTGGGTGGGTGAGTGGGTGGGTGGGTGAGTGGGTGGGTGAGTGGGTGGGTGGGTGAGTGGGTGAGTGAGTGGGTGGGTGGGTGAGTGGGTGGGTGGGTGAGTGAGTGAGTGAGTGGGTGGGGTGAGTGAGTGAGTGGTGGGTGGGTGGGTGAGTGGGTGGGTGGGTGAGTGGGTGAGTGGTGAGTGGGGTGGGTGAGTGGGTGGGTGAGTGGGTGGGTGGGTGGTGAGTGGGTGGGTGGTGGGTGAGTGGGTGGGTGGGTGAGTGGGTGGGTGGGTGGGTGGGTGAGTGGGTGGGTGGGTGAGTGGGTGGGTGGGTGAGTGGGTGAGTGAGTGGGTGAGGGGTGGGTGGGTGGGGTGAGTGGGTGGGTGGGTGGGTGGGTGAGTGGGTGGGTGGGTGGGTGAGTGGGTGGGTGGGTGGGTGAGTGGGTGGGTGGGTGGGTGAGTGGGTGGGTGGGTGGGTGAGTGGGTGGGTGGGTGGGTGAGTGGGTGAGTGGGTGGGTGAATGGGTGGTGGGTGGGTGAGTGAGTGGGTGGGTGGGTGGGTGAGTGAGTGGGTGGGTGAGTGGGTGAGTGGGTGGGTGGGTGAGTGGGTGGGTTGGTGGGTGAGTGGGTGAGTGGGTGGGTGGGTGAGTGGGTGGGTGGGTGAGTGGGTGGGTGGGTGGGTGAGTGGGTGGGTGAGTGGGTGGGTGAGTGGGTGGGTGGGTGGGTGGTGGGTGGGTGGGTGGGTGAGTGGGTGGGTGGGTGGTGGGTGGGTGGGTGGGTGGGTGGGTGGGTGGGTGGGTGGGTGAGTGGGTGGGTGGGTGGGTGAGTGGGTGGGTGAGTGGGTGGGTGAGTGGGTGGGTGGGTGGGGTGGGTGAGTGGGTGGGTGGGTGGGTGAGTGGGTGGGTGGGTGAGTGGGTGGGTGGGTGAGTGGGTGGGTGAGTGGGTGGGTGGGTGGGTGAGTGGGTGGGTGGGTGGGTGGGTGAGTGGGTGGGTGAGTGGGTGGGTGGGTGAGTGGGTGGGTGAGTGGGTGAGTGGGTGGGTGGGTGGGTGAGTGGGTGGGTGGGTGAGTGGGTGGGTGAGTGGGTGGGTGGGTGAGTGGGTGGGTGAGTGGGTGGGTGGGTGAGTGGGTGGGTGAGTGGGTGGGTGAGTGGGTGGGTGGGTGAGTGGGTGGGTGAGTGGGTGGGTGGGTGAGTGGGTGGGTGGGTGGGTGGGTGAGGGGGTGGGTGAGTGGGTGGGTGGGTGGGTGAGTGGGTGGGTGAGTGGGTGAGTGGGTGGGTGGGTGGGTGGGTGAGTGGGTGGGTGGGTGGGTGAGTGGGTGGGTGAGTGGGTGGGTGGGTGAGTGGGTGGGTGAGTGGGTGAGTGGGTGGGTGGGTGAGTGGGTGGGTGGGTGGGTGAGTGAGTGAGTGGGTGAGCGGCTGGGTGGGTGGGTGAATGGGTGGTGAGTGAGTGGGTGAGTGGGTGGGTGGGTGAGTGGGTGAGTGGGTGAGTGGGTGAGTGAGTGGGTGAGTGGGTGAGTGAGTGGGTGAGTGGGTGGGTGAGTGAGTGGGTGAGTGGGTGAGTCGGTGGGTGGGTGGGTGAGTGGGTGAGTGAGTGAGTGGGTGGGTGGGTGAGTGAGTGGGTGAGTGGGTGAGTCGGTGGGTGGGTGGGTGAGTGAGTGAGTGGGTGAGTGGGTGGGTGGGTGAGTGGGTGGGTGGGTGAGTGGGTGGGTGGGTGAGTGAGTGGGTGAGTGGGTGAGTGAGTGAGTGGGTGGGTGGGTGAGTGAGTGGGTGAGTGGGTGAGTCGGTGGGTGGGTGGGTGAGTGAGTGAGTGGGTGGGTGGGTGAGTGGGTGGGTGAGTGGGTGGGTGAGTGAGTGAGTGGGTGGGTGGGTGAGTGGGTGGGTGGGTGAGTGGGTGGGTGGGTGAGTGGGTGGGTGGGTGAGTGGGTGAGTGAGTGAGTGGGTGGGTGGGTGAGTGAGTGGGTGAGTGGGTGAGTCGGTGGGTGGGTGGGTGAGTGAGTGAGTGGGTGAGTGGGTGGGTGGGTGAGTGGGTGGGTGAGTGGGTGGGTGGGTGGGTGAGTGAGTGAGTGGGTGAGTGAGTGGGTGGGTGAGTGGGTGGGTGGGTGAGTGGGTGGGTGAGTCGGTGGGTGGGTGGGTGAGTGAGTGAGTGGGTGAGTGAGTGGGTGGGTGAGTGGGTGGGTGAGTGGGTGGGTGGGTGGGTGAGTGAGTGAGTGGGTGAGTGAGTGGGTGGGTGGGTGAGTGAGTGAGTGGGTGAGTGAGTGGGTGGGTGAGTGGGTGGGTGAGTGAGTGGGTGAGTGAGTGGGTGGGTGAGTGGGTGGGTGAGTGGGTGGGTGGGTGGGTGAGTGAGTGAGTGGGTGAGTGAGTGGGTGGGTGGGTGAGTGAGTGAGTGGGTGAGTGAGTGGGTGGGTGAGTGGGTGGGTGAGTGAGTGGGTGAGTGAGTGGGTGGGTGAGTGGGTGGGTGAGTGGGTGAGTGGGTGGGTGGGTGAGTGAGTGAGTGGGTGAGTGAGTGGGTGGGTGAGTGGGTGGGTGAGTGAGTGGGTGAGTGAGTGGGTGGGTGAGTGGGTGGGTGGGTGAGTGGGTGAGTGAGTGGGTGGGTGAGTGAGTGGGTGGGTGAGTGGGTGGGTGAGTGAGTGGGTGAGTGAGTGGGTGGGTGAGTGGGTGGGTGGGTGAGTGGGTGAGTGGGTGGGTGGGTGAGTGAGTGAGTGGGTGAGTGAGTGGGTGGGTGAGTGGGTGGGTGAGTGAGTGGGTGAGTGAGTGGGTGGGTGAGTGGGTGGGTGGGTGAGTGGGTGAGTGAGTGGGTGGGTGAGTGGGTGGGTGAGTGAGTGGGTGAGTGAGTGGGTGGGTGAGTGGGTGGGTGAGTGAGTGGGTGAGTGAGTGGGTGGGTGAGTGGGTGGGTGGGTGAGTGGGTGGGTGAGTGAGTGGGTGAGTGAGTGGGTGGGTGGGTGAGTGGGTGGGTGAGTGAGTGGGTGAGTGAGTGGGTGGGTGAGTGGGTGGGTGGGTGAGTGGGTGAGTGTGTGGGCGAGCGATGGGCGAGTGACTTCCCTCCTCCGCCCGCGTCTCCCCCGCCAGGAATCCCCGTGCTGTACGCGACATCGCTGGACATCACCGCCCGCAGAGATGCCACCACCACCACCACCTCACCCACCTCCTCACCCACCTCCTCACCCACCTCCTCACCCATCTCGTCATCTCGCAGCCAACGTCGTCACGGCTGGAACATCGAGTGTGCCTTCACCACTGGTGTAAAGGTTTGTATCATCAGCAGCATCAACAGCAGCAGCAGCATCATCAGCAGCAGCAGCAGCATCAGCAGCAGCATCAGCAGCATCAGCAGCAGCATCATCAGCATCAGCAGCAGCATCATCAGCAGCATCAGCAGCAGCAGCAGCATCAACAGCAGCAGCATCATCATCATCAGCAGCAGCAGCAGCAGCATCATCATCAGCAGCATCATCATCATCATCAGTAGCATCATCATCAGCAGCATCATCATCATCAGCAGCATCATCATCATCATCATCAGCAGCAGCAGCAGCAGCAGCATCAGCAGCAGCAGCATCAGCAGCATCATAATCATCGGCATCAGCAGCATCATCATCAGCAGCAGTAGCATCAGTAGCATCAGCAGCAGCATCATCAGCATCAGCAGCAGTAGCACCAGCAGCAGCAGCATCATCAGCATCAGCAGCAGCAGCATCATCAGCATCAGCATCAGTAGCATCAGCAGCAGCAGCATCATCAGCATCAGCAGCAGCAGCATCATCAGCATCAGCATCAGTAGCATCAGCAGCAGCATCAGTAGCATCAGCAGCAGCATCAGTAGCATCAGCAGCAGCATCATCAGCATCAGTAGCATCAGCAGCAGCAGCAGCATCATCAGCATCAGCAGCAGCAGCATCATCAGCATCAGTAGCATCAGCAGCAGCATCATCAGCATCAGCATCAGCAGTAGCAGCATCATCATCATCAGCATCAGCATCAGCAGTAGCAGCATCATCAGCAGCAGCATCATCAGCATCAGCAGCAGCATCATCATCAGCATCAGCATCAGCAGTAGCAGCATCATCAGCATCAGTAGCATCAGCATCAGCAGCAGCAGTATCATCAGCATCATCATCATCAGCAGTAGTGGTAGAATTGTCATCAGCAGTGTGGTGGTGGTGGTGGTGTTTGTGATGAAAGCTCTTGTGGTATAGATGGTGGTAGTGGTGGTGGTGATGGTTGTTGTGGTGGTGGTTGTGGTTGTTGTGTTGGTAGTTGTGATGATAATGATGATGATGATAGCTGTATTGGTAGTGGTGGTGATGGTTGTTGTTGTGGTGGTGGTAGTGGTGATGGTTGTGGTGGTGGTGGTGGTGGTTGTGGTGGTGGTTATTGTTGTTGTGGTGGTGATGATGGTTTGGTGGTTGTGGTAGTGGTGATGGTTGTGGTGGTGGTGGTGGTTGTTGTTGTGGTGGTGATGATGGTTATTGTTGTTGTGGTGGTGATGATGGTTTGGTGGTTGTTCTTGTTGTTGTTGTGGTGGTGATGATGGTTGTGGTGGTGGTGGTTGTTGTTGTGGTGATGATGATGGTTGTTGTTGTGGTGATGATGATGATGGTGGTTATTGTTATGGTGATGATGGTTGTTGTTGCTGTTGTGGTGGTGGTGATTGTTGTTGTTGTGGTGGTGATGGTGGTGGTGGTGGTGATGGTTGTTGTTGTGGCGATGATGATGATGATGGTGGTTATTGTTGTTGTTGTGGTGGTGGTGATGGTTGTTGTTGTTGTTGTGGTGATGATGATGATGGTTGTTGTTGCTGTTGTGGTGGTGATGATGATGGTTGTTGTTGTTGTTGTGGTGGTGATGATGATGGTTGTTGTTGTTGTTGTTGTGGTGGTGGTGATGATGGTTGTTGTTGTGGTGATGATGATGGTTGTTGTTGTGGTGATGATGATGATGGTGGTTATTGTTATGGTGATGATGGTTGTTGTTGTTGTTGTGGTGGTGGTGATGGTTGTTGTTGTTGTTGTGGTGATGATGATGATGGTTGTTGTTGTTGTGGTGATGATGATGATGGTTGTTGTTGTGGTGATGATGATGGTTGTTGTTGTGGTGATGATGATGATGGTTGTTGTTGCTGTTGTGGTGGTGATGATGGTTGTTGTTGTTGTGGTGGTGATGATGATGATGGTTGTTGTGGTGGTGGTGATGGTTGTCGTCGTTGTTGTGGTGATGGTGATGATGGTTGTTGTTGTTGTGGTGGTGATGATGATGGTTGTTGTTGTGGTGGTGATGGTGATGATGGTTGTTGTTGTTGTTGTTGTGGTGGTGATGATGTCCTCAGGTCGACCTGGTGAAGGACGTCTTTGAGCAGATCCTCGAGACGATGGACAACATCGCCCCCAACGCTCACGGGGACGAGCTGCTGGTGGTGGACAACCATCAGCACACCAAGCAAGGTTCTACTACTCCACCATCACCACCATCACCACCACCATCATCACCATCACCATCATCACCAGCATCACCACCACCATCACCACCACCATCATCACCACCACCATCACCACCACCATCACCACCATCACCATCACCACCATCACCACCATCATCACCACCATCATCACCATCATCACCACCACCATCATCACCATCATCATCACCATCATCACCATCACCACCATCATCACCACCATCATCACCATCATCACCACCACCATCATCACCATCATCATCACCATCATCATCACCATCATCATCATCATCACCACCATCATCATCACCATCACCACCACCATCATCACCACCACCACCATCATCATCACCATCACCACCACCACCATCACCACCATCATCACCACCACTACCATCATCATCACCAACATCACCATCACCATCATCACCACCATCATCACCATCATCATCACCACCATCATCACCACCACCACTATCATCATCATCACCACCACCACCACCATCATCATCATCATCACCACCACCATCACCACCACCATCATCATCATCACCACCACCATTATCTTCACCATCACCACCACCATCATCTTCACCATCACCACCATCATCACCATCATCATCACCATCACCACCATCATCACCACCATCATCACCATCACCACCACCATCACCACCATAATCACCACCATCATCATCACCACCATCATCACCATCACCACCATCACCACCACCATCATCACCACCAACACCACCATCACCACCACCACCCCCACCATCACCACCACCATCACCACCCCCATCACCACCACCACCACCACTATCCCCACCTCCACTATCACCGCCACCTCCACCATCACCATCATCTCCACCACCATCATTAGATGCCAGGCCCTATCCACTGCTGCATGAACACTTTTGCTAGACACTTGGGTGGACACCTCGGTGGACACCTGGGTGGACAATTGGGTATACGCCTGGGTGGACGCGTTGGTGGACGCGTTGGTGGACAATGAGGTGGTCCCTTGTTTGACGGTGCCCTGTTCTGTGGTGGTGTGGGCAGGTTACGGCGGTGACGGCGGTGATGGTGGTGATGGCGGTGATGGTGGTGATGGTGGTGATGGTGGCGATGGTGGCGATGGTGGTGATGGCGGTGATGGTGGTGATGGTGGTGATGGTGGCGATGGTGATGGTGGCGGTGATGGTGGTGATGGTGCGCTGGTTGGGAATTTTGGCGACGTTCATGCAACCATCTCTCTACCCAGCCTCACCGGTACCACCACCACCACCCCTCCCCCCTCCCCCCCACACCCCCCGCCTCCCCCCCCCTCTACCCCCCGCCCCCTCCCCTCCCTGAGCGAGTGAGCGAGTGGGCAGGTGGGCGGGTGAGCGAGTGAGCGGGTGAGCGGGTGAGTGGGTGAGCGGGTGGGCGGTGTGAGCGGGTGGGCGGGGTGAGCGAGTGGGCGGGTGAGCGAGTGTGTGGGGTGAGCGGGTGGGCGGGTGAGCGAGTGAGTGGGTGAGCGGGTGGGCGGGTGAGCGAGTGAGTGGGTGGGCGAGTAGGCGGGGTGAGCGAGTGAGTGGGTGAGCGGGTGGGCGGGTGAGCGAGTGAGTGGGTGGGCGAGTGGGCGGGTGAGCGAGTGAGTTGGTGGGCGAGTGAGTGGGTGGGTGGGTGAGTGGGTGAGCGGGTGGGCGGGTGAGCGAGTGAGTGGGTGAGCGAGTGAGTGGGTGGGCGGGTGAGCGGGTGGGCGGGTGAGCGAGTGAGCGGGGTGGGCGGGTGAGCGGGTGAGCGGGTGGGCGGGTGAGCGAGTGAGCGGGGTGGGCGGGTGGGCGGGTGAGCGAGTGAGCGGGTAGGCGGGTGGGCGGGTGAGCGAGTGAGTGGGTGGGCGGAGTGAGCGAGTGAGTCGGTGAGCGGGTGGGCGGGTGAGCGGGGTGGGCGGGTGAGCGAGTGGGCGGGTGGGCGGGTGAGCGGGTGGGCGGGGTGAGCGAGTGAGCGGGTGGGCGGGTGGGCGGGTGAGCGAGTGAGCGGGTGGGCGGGTGGGCGGGTGGGCGGGTGGGCGGGTGAGCGAGTGAGCGGGTGGGCGGGTGAGCGAGTGAGTGGGTGGGCGGTGTGAGCGAGTGAGCGGGTGTGAGCGGGTGGGCGGGTGAGCGAGTGAGTGGGTGGGCGGGTGGGCGGGGTGAGCGAGTGAGCGGGTGAGCGGGTGGGGCGGTGTGAGCGAGTGAGTGGGTGAGCGGGTGGGCGGGTGAGCGAGTGAGTGGGTGAGGAGAGTGGGCGGGTGAGCGGGTGAGTGGGTGAGCGGGTGGGCGGGTGAGCGGGTGAGTGGGGTGAGCGGGTGGGCGGGTGAGCGGGTGAGTGGGTGGGCGGGTGTGGGCGGTGTGAGCGAGTGAGCGGGTAAGCAGGTGGGCGGGTGAGCGAGTGAGCGGGTGAGTGGGTGAGCGAGTGAGTGAGTGGGTGGACGAGCGACCGAGTGAGTGAGTGGATGAGTGGGTGGACGAGTAAGTGGACGGGCGAGCGAGTGAGTGGACGAGTGAGTGGACGAGCGAGTGAGTGGGTGGACGAGTAAGTGGACGGGCGAGCAAGTGGGTGGACGAGTGAGTGAGTGGACGAGTGAGTGGACGAGCGAGTGAGTGAGTGGGTGGATGAGTGGGTGGACGAGTAAGTGGACGGGCGAGCAAGTGGGTGAGTGAGTGGACGAGCGAGTGAGTGGGTGGACGAGTAAGTGGACGGGCGAGCAAGTGGGTGGACGAGTGAGTGAGTGGACGAGTGAGTGGACGAGCGAGTGAGTGAGTGGGTGGATGAGTGGGTGGACGAGTAAGTGGACGGGCGAGCAAGTGGGTGGACGAGTGAGTGAGTGGACGAGTGAGTGGACGAGCGAGTGAGTGAGTGGGTGGATGAGTGGGTGGACGAGTAAGTGGACGGGCGAGCAAGTGGGTGAGTGAGTGGACGAGCGAGTGAGTGGGTGGACGAGTAAGTGGACGGGCGAGCAAGTGGGTGGACGAGTGAGTGAGTGGACGAGTGAGTGGACGAGCGAGTGAGTGAGTGGGTGGATGAGTGGGTGGACGAGTAAGTGGACGGGCGAGCTGGACGGGCGAGCAAGTGGGTGAGTGAGTGGACGAGCGAGTGAGTGGGTGGACGAGTAAGTGGACGGGCGAGCAAGTGGGTGGACGAGTGAGTGAGTGGACGAGTGAGTAGACGAGCGAGTGAACGGGTGAGTGGGTGGGTGAGTTGACGAGTGAGCGGACGAGCGAGTGGACGAGTGAGCGGACGAGCGAGCGGGTGGGTGAGTGAGTGGACGGGCGAGTGAGTGAGTGGACAAGCGAGCGGACGAGCTAATGGACAAGCGAGCGTGTGGGCCGATCACGTCACGGATAGCGTCAACCTCCCCTCCCCCCGCCCTCCAGTCTCACTCCGTGGAGACCTGAGTCAGGGTGAGGAGGCGCTGGCGACGCTACGTCTGGACCTCCTCACCGCCACCCTCCGGAGGCGCTCCTCCTCACCCCCCCACGGCGCCCTGGAGGTCTCCCTGCGTCTCGCCTCGCTGCGTCTCGCCGACGAGCTCGCCGGAGACGAGTCGCGCCACCCCGTCCTGCTCGCCACCGGCACCTCCCGGCCACCGTCACAACCGTCACGACCGCCGCCGCGTCGGGGAACTCGGCCGAGTCGTCCGTCTCGGTCGGCCGAACGTGGTGGAGGGGAGAGGGAGGTGGAGGTGGTGGAGGAGGAGGGGGTGGAGGTTTGCCAGGAGACGCTCTGGGGGAGAAGATTTTCCTGGGCGTCGTCGTCGTCGTCGTCTTCGGAGGAGAAGGAGGAGGAGGAGGTGGTGGAGGAGGTGGAAGAGCAGGAGAAGGGGCGACTACGACAGGGTGGAGGTGGTGGTGGAGGTGGTGGAGGTGGTGGTGGAGGTGGAGCCGCTCTGCTTGTTCCCCGGTCGTCCGCTAGAAACGCCGCCACCGCCTCCTCCGCTAGGCCCGATGGCGGCCGCCACCGCCGTCGTCGCCGTGACGACGGCCGCCGTCGCCGTGACGACGACGGGAGGAGGAGGGGGGGGCGGCGGGTGGCGGCGACCGCCTCCGGCACCTCTCCGACGAATACCTCTCACGCTCGTGGCCGGGTTTCGGCATCGGCGGCATCGGCCCAACCGATCCTCCACCGCCGGCACCGCCGGCTCCTCGTCAGCCGACGCCGGCGGTTGCCGTAGGCGGCAGCGCCGTGGGTGGTTGGTGGGGAGGAGTGGGGGGGGGCGCTGCTGGTGCCGTGACCTCACCACCACCACCACCGGCACCACCACCGGCACCACCACCGGCACCGGTGCCGGCTGGGCTGTCGACGTCGCTGCCGGACGCGCTGTCCAAGACGCGCGCCGTCCGCTACGTCTTCGAGACGTACGGGCGGCCACGGCGACGGCACCGGCAACACCGGCACCAGCGGCTACGACCGGCACCAGCAGCAGCAGCAGCAGCAGCGTGGTGGTGGTGAGGGTGGTGGTGGTGAGGGTGGTGAGGGTGGTGAGGGTGGTGGGGATGAGCAGGAGGTGAGGGTGTACATCACGCTGGTGAGCGAGCAGCACCCGGAGTTCAAGGTGAGGGTGCTCGCTCGCTCGCTCGCTCATTTACTCACCCACTCACCCACTCACCCACCCACCCACTCACCCACCCACTCACCCACCCACCCACTCACCCACCCACTCACCCACCCACCCACTCACCCACCCATTCACCCACCCACCCACTCACCTACCCACACACTCATGCACCCACCCACTCACCCACCCACCTACCCACACACTCATGCACCCACCCACTCACCCACCCACCTACCCACACACTCATGCACCCACCCACTCACCCACCCACCTACCCACACACTCATGCACCCACCCACTCACCCACCCACCTATTCACCCACCCACTCACTCACCCACCCATCCACTTACCCACCCACCCATCCACTCACCCACCCACTCACCCACCCACCCACTCACCCACCCACCCATCCACCCACCCATCCACTCACCCACCCACTCACCCACCCACCCACCCACTCACTCACCCACCTGTTCACCCACTCACTCACCCACCCACTTACCCACCCATTCACCCACCCACTCACCCACTCACCCACCCACCTACCCACACACTCATGCACCCACCCACTCACCTACCCACCTATTCACCCACCCACTCACTCACCCACCCATCCACTTACCCACCCACCCATCCACTCACCCACCCACTCACCCACCCACCCATCCACTCACCCACCCACCCACCCATCCACTCACCCACCCACTCACCCACCCACCCACCCACTCACTCACCCACCTGTTCACCCACTCACTCACCCACCCACTTACCCACCCATTCACCCACCCACTCACCCACCCACTCACCCACCCACTCACCCACCCACTCACTCACCCACTCACTCACCCACCTCCCCCCCACCCCCCCCACCTCCCCCCCACCCCCAGTCTCGCTACGGAGGCTTCCACCGTGTCGTGCGTGCGACGTTGGGCGACGTTGCGGCGACGTTCACCATGCAGACCTGGGTGGTGCTGCTCGACTTCTTTGGCGTGGGCTCCACCGCGCGGGGTCACGGGGTCACCGCCGGGGTCACCGCCGGGGTCACCGCCGGGGTCACCGCCGGGGTCGCGGATAAAGACCTCAACACCAAAGTGGAGCTCAAGGTGAGCGGGTGGGTGAGTGGGTGGGTGAGTGAGTGAGTGAGTGGGTGGGTGGGTGGGTGAGTGAGTGGGTGGGTGAGTGGGTGGGTGAGTGAGTGAGTGAGTGGTGGGTGGGTGGGTGAGTGGGTGAGTGAGTGAGTGGGTGGGTGGGTGAGTGGGTGGGTGAGTGGGTGGGTGAGTGAGTGAGTGGGTGGGTGGGTGGGTGAGTGGGTGGGTGGGTGAGTGGGTGGGTGAGTGAGTGAGTGAGTGAGTGGGTGGGTGGGTGAGTGGGTGGGTGAGTGAGTGGGTGAGTGGGTGAGTGGGTGAGTGAGTGAGTGAGTGGGTGGGTGGGTGAGTGGGTGGGTGAGTGGGTGAGTGAGTGGGTGGGTGGGTGAGTGGGTGGGTGGGTGAGTGGGTGGGTGGGTGGGTGGGTGAGTGGGTGGGTGAGTGGGTGGGTGGGTGGGTGGGTGAGTGAGTGGGTGGGTGAGTGGGTGGGTGGGTGGGTGAGTGGGTGGGTGGGTGGGTGGGTGAGTGGGTGAGTGGGTGGGTGGGTGGGTGAGTGGGTGGGTGGGTGAGTGGGTGGGTGGGTGGGTGAGTGGGTGAGTGAGTGAGTGGGTGGGTGGGTGGGTGGGTGAGTGAGTGGGTGGGTGGGTGGGTGAGTGAGTGGTGAGTGAGTGGGTGGGTGGGTGAGTGAGTGGTGAGTGAGTGGGTGAGTGAGTGGGTGGGTGGGTGAGTGAGTGAGTGAGTGAGTGGGTGGGTGGGTGGGTGGGTGGGTGAGTGAGTGAGTGGGTGAGTGAGTGGGTGGGTGAGTGGTGAGTGGGTGAGTGGGTGGGTGGGTGGGTGGGTGAGTGGGTGGGTGAGTGGGTGGGTGGGTGGGTGAGTGGGTGGGTGGGTGGGTGGGTGAGTGAGTGAGTGGGTGGGTGGGTGGGTGGGTGAGTGAGTGGGTGGGTGAGTGAGTGAGTGAGTGAGTGGTGAGTGAGTGGGTGGGTGAGTGGGTGGGTGGGTGAGTGGGTGGGTGGGTGAGTGGGTGGGTGGGTGAGTGGGTGGGTGGGTGAGTGGGTGGGTGAGTGGGTGAGTGGGTGGGTGGGTGAGTGGGTGAGTGAGTGGTGAGTGAGTGAGTGGGTGGGTGGGTGGGTGAGTGAGTGGTGAGTGAGTGGGTGGGTGGGTGAGTGAGTGGTGAGTGAGTGGGTGAGTGAGTGGTGAGTGAGTGGGTGGGTGGGTGGGTGGGTGAGTGAGTGAGTGGATGGGTGAGTGGGTGGGTGAGTGGGTGAGTGAGTGGGTGGGTGAGTGAGTGAGTGGGTGGGTGGGTGAGTGAGTGAGTGGATGGGTGAGTGGGTGGGTGGGTGGGTGGGTGAGTGAGTGAGTGAGTGGTGAGTGAGTGGGTGGGTGGGTGGGTGAGTGAGTGAGTGGATGGGTGAGTGGGTGGGTGAGTGGGTGAGTGAGTGGGTGGGTGAGTGAGTGAGTGGGTGGGTGGGTGAGTGAGTGAGTGGATGGGTGAGTGGGTGGGTGGGTGGGTGGGTGAGTGAGTGGGTGAGTGAGTGGTGAGTGAGTGGGTGGGTGGGTGGGTGGGTGAGTGAGTGAGTGGATGGGTGAGTGGGTGAGTGGGTGAGTGAGTGGGTGGGTGAGTGAGTGAGTGGGTGAGTGGTGAGTGGGTGGGTGGGTGAGTGAGTGGGTGGGTGGGTGGGTGAGTGAGTGGGTGAGTGAGTGGTGAGTGAGTGGGTGGGTGGGTGGGTGGGTGAGTGAGTGAGTGGATGGGTGAGTGGGTGGGTGAGTGGGTGAGTGAGTGGGTGGGTGAGTGAGTGAGTGGGTGAGTGGTGAGTGGGTGGGTGGGTGAGTGAGTGGGTGGGTGGGTGAGTGAGTGAGTGGGTGAGTGGTGAGTGGGTGAGTGAGTGGTGAGTGAGTGGTGAGTGTTTGTATCGTTGCAGGTGGGGCAGCTGTCCGTGCTGCTCACCCAGGAGGGGGAGGAGGTTCTGAGCGCCAAGCTCACCCACTTGTCCACCAGCCTCACCACCACAGGTGGACAACTCAGCCTGCCTGTCTCCCTGTGTGTGTGTGTCTGTGTGTGTGTCTGTGTGTGTGTCTGTGTGTGTGTCTGTGTGTGTGTCTGTGTGTGTGTCTGTGTGTGTGTCTGTGTGTGTGTCTGTGTGTGTGTCTGTGTGTGTGTCTGTGTGTGTGTCTGTGTGTGTGTCTGTGTGTGTGTCTGTGTGTGTGTCTGTGTGTGTGTCTGTGTGTGTGTCTGTGTGTGTGTCTGTGTGTGTGTCTGTGTGTGTGTCTGTGTGTGTGTCTGTGTGTGTGTCTGTGTGTGTGTCTGTGTGTGTGTCTGTGTGTGTGTCTGTGTGTGTGTCTGTGTGTGTCTGTCTGTGTGTGTCTGTCTGTGTCTCTGTGTGTCTGTGTGTGTCTGTCTGTGTCTCTGTGTCTCTGTGTTTGTCTGTCTTTCTGTCTGTCTCTCTGTGTTGGTGGTAATGATGATGATGATGGTGATGATGGTGGTAATGATGATGGTGGTGGTGTTGGTGGTAATGATGATGGTGGTGGTGTTGGTGGTAATGATGATGATGATGGTGGTGTTGGTGGTAATGATGATGGTGGTGGTGTTGGTGGTAATGATGATGATGATGATGGTATTGGTGGTAATGATGATGGTGGTGGTGTTGGTGGTAATGATGATGGTGGTGGTGGTAATGATGATGATGATGATGGTATTGGTGGTAATGATGATGGTGGTGGTGTTGGTGGTAATGATGATGGTGGTGGTGTTGGTGGTAATGATGATGGTGGTGGTGTTGGTGGTAATGATGATGGTGGTGGTGTTGGTGGTAATGATGATGATGATGGTGGTGTTGGTGGTAATGATGATGGTGGTGGTGTTGGTGGTAATGATGATGATGATGGTGGTGTTGGTGGTAATGATGATGGTGGTGGTGTTGGTGGTAATGATGATGATGATGATGGTATTGGTGGTAATGATGATGGTGGTGGTGTTGGTGGTAATGATGATGGTGGTGGTGGTAATGATGATGATGATGATGGTATTGGTGGTAATGATGATGGTGGTGGTGTTGGTGGTAATGATGATGGTGGTGGTGTTGGTGGTAATGATGATGGTGGTGGTGGTGGTGGTAATGATGATGGTGGTGGTGTTGGTGGTAATGATGATGATGATGGTGGTGTTGGTGGTAATGATGATGGTGGTGGTGTTGGTGGTAATGATGATGGTGGTGGTGGTAATGATGATGATGATGATGGTATTGGTGGTAATGATGATGGTGGTGGTGTTGGTGGTAATGATGATGGTGGTGGTG